>NC_091950.1:12359869-12512369 GCF_031021105.1 Erythrolamprus reginae
ACTCTTCCATCTTCCCTCCTCTCTTTTTCTTCTCCTTCCTTCCTTACTTCCTTTCTTTTCCTCTTCCTCTTCTTCCTCTTCCTGCTCCTCTTTCTCTTCTTCTTCCTTTTTCTCTTCTTATTCCTCCTCTTGCTCCTTAATCTTCATCTTCCCCCACTCTCTTCCTTCTTTCCTCCTCCTCCTCCTCCTCCTCTTTTTCTTCTTCTTCCCCCTTATTCTTCCATCTTCCCTCCTCTCTTTTTCTTCTCCTTCTTCCCTCCTTTCCTCCTCTTCTTCTGTTTTTCCTCCTCCTCCTGCTTCCCCTTCCTTATTCCATGTTTACAAAGTTTACCTGCCATCATATCGTTTTCCACACTGAGCGACTAACCTGGCCCTTCAGCCAGTGTTCCCTCTAATTTCTTTTTTTGGGGGGGGGGGCGGAAAAGTATAGTGTCTGAGCGGCAGTCCCTTCGGGACTGGGCAGCACAGAAATAACAAACAAACAAACAAACAAACAAACAAACAAACAAACAAATAAAAAACCCACCCTGTTTTGCCTCAGAGAATTTCAAAATAAAATACTGTACTGTGTGTCTATAACAGTGAGCTCATAATAGGGCAACTCTATCAATATCAAAATGCCACTTAAATAGTTGAGCTAGTTTCAAACTAGATTTTGATTTTCTTTCTCTCTTCCTTACTCCCATTCTTTTTCTTTCTCTTTTCCTTCCTCTCTTTTTTCTATCTGTTTCTCTCTCTTCCTCTCTTCCTCTCTCTCTCCTTCCCTCTCACTCTTTCCCTCTCGGCTTCTGGGCAGGTTTGGAAAACTCTGAGTTGATGATGATTTTTAAGTGAGCGATTGCTCACTGCTCAGCTTAGAGGGAACTATGCCTTCAGCTCTTCCCCGCCATGGAGCCTCCATCACCACTATACCTGAGCCCCTCCATCCATCATTTCACAGCTCGTCCTTCCCTTTTCATCCTCCATTCAAAGACTCCTGACTTGTTTGATGGTCCGTTTTTGCTTTGCCTTTCTTGGCTCTCCACGTTCTTCTCAGGGACCTTCTCCAGCAGCAAAATCCAAAAGCATCCAGGCTCTTTTCATCCCACTTCTTCAAAGTCCCAACATTCGCTTCCTTAGGATGTCGCAGAGCAGAGGGACATCGGCTTCTTTAATCTTAAAGCCTGTTTAATTCATCCATTCTGTTTGATCTCGCATCTTCCTGGTTTTAGTTAACATCTCGGTCTTCTGTTTATGAATCTTGCTTGAAAGCCAGCAGGTTTCTTGGCAACTTGAAGGCGTGGGAATTTCAACTCTCCGAATTCCCCAGTCGGCGTGTGGGAACGTTCACATCCAGTAATTCCACCATCAGCACTGGTAGACTTCAATTCCCAGAATGCCCCAGCCAGCATGCATTCTGGAAGTTGACATCCATACATCTCAAAGGGCAAGAAACACTGCATGAGGGTACGTTTGATGTATTTCTCATGACATGCTGGCTATAATATTGCAGACTGGAGTCTGCACCTCTCTCTGGTTTGGTTCTGCAGCCCAACAAAACCGACACAGACTTCAGAGGAGAATCAGAACTGCAATAAGGTTAAGTTTAATTTAATTTCATTAACACTGCATATCAGATATTTGCCAACGATGTGAAACTTTTCAACACCACTGACAACACACTCACTCTCCAAAAAGACCTGGACTTTGTCTCAGACTGGTCTAACACCTGGCAACTTCAAATATCAACCAAGAAATGCTCTACCCTCCACATCGGCAAAAAGAATCCAAACCGCACATACGAACTGAATAATCAATCTATCACTGCTAACCCACACTCTGTAAAAGACCTTGGAATATTAATATCGAATGACCTAAGTGTTAAAGCCCACTGCAACAATATCGCCTAAAAAGCCTCTAGAGTTGTTAACCTGATCCTACGCAGCTTCTGCTCAGGCAATCTCACACTACTCACAAGAGCCTACAAAACTTTTGCCAGACCCATCCTAGACTACTGCTCATCTGTCTGGAACCCATACCACATCTCAGATATCAACACCCTTGAAAATGTCCAAAGATAATTCACCAGAAGAGCCCTTCACTCCTCCACTCAAAACAGAATATCCTACAAAAATAGACTAACAATCCTGGGCCTAGAAAGCCTAGAAATACAGCACCTAAAACATGATTTGAGAATTGCCCACAAGATCATATGCTGCAACGTCCTACCGGTCAATGACTACTTCAGCTTCAACCGCAACAACACAAGAGCACGCAACAGATTCAAACTTAATACGAACTGCTCCAAATTTGACTGTAAAAAATATGATTTCAACAATCGAGTTATCGAAGCGTGGAACTCATTACCGGACTCAATTGTGTCAACCCCTAACCCCCAACATTTCTCCCTTAGACTCTCCACGATTGACCTCTCCAGGTTCCTAAGAGGTCAGTAAGGGGCATACATAAGTGCACTGGTGTGCCTTTCGTCCCCTGTCCAATTGTCTTTCCTTTCTCTCACTTATCATATATATTCTCTTTCTTTCATATATTCTCTCCTCTAAGTTCACTTTTACCCTTATATATATTACTACATGTCTATTTTTCTTCCTATGTATTTGTGTATTGGACAAATGAATAAATAAATAAAATAAATAAATCGAAGGAGTCCAGAAATACTTCACAAGAAGAGTCCTTCACTCCTCACGTAACAAATTACTCGACTCCTCCAGACTTCAAATACTAAATCTAGAAAATTTATAACTACTTCGTCTCCAAACTGATGTAACTGTTGTTCATAAAAGCATACATCATAATGTACTCCCTGTCAGTGACTACTTCACCTTTACCAACAACAACACAAGAGCACGTAATAGATACAAACTGAATGTAAATCGCTCCAAACTTGACTGCAGAAAATATGATTTCAGCAATAGAGTGGTCACCGCCTGGAACTCATTACCTGACTCTGTTGTTGCTTCCCCCAACCCCAAAATCTTCAACCTTACATTATAGGGTTCCTGCTTAGGCAAGGGGTTGGACTTGATGACCTGCATGGTCCCTTCCAACTCTAACAATAAATAAATAAATGAACGAATGAACGAATGAACGAATGAACGAATGAACGAATGAACGAATGAACGAATGAACGAATGAATGTATCTTTTTCTTTTATGTACATTGAGAGTATATGCACCAAAGGCAAATTCCTTGTGTGTCCAATCACACTTGGCCAATAAAGAATTCTATTCTATCCTATCAATATTGGGGATTCTGAGGCTTCTCCTTCCCTTAGTAAAGAAATGGAACCACAAGAAAATGCCTCGTGATGCGTTTTTTCTTGGTAATAAGGTACAAAATAAGTATAAAATGCAATTTATGTTGCAATTCTGCACTGGTTCAGGAATGGTTGGGAGCCCGCTGTTCACGACTCAATCTTGGGGGGAAAAAATCTCATTTAACTCGGATTATGTTTGACTTGGTATCTAAATGCGAAGCATCCGCTCCATCCCGACTCAATAGGCACAGCTAACCATAATCTCAAACTGGAAAATATTATTTGTGCTTTTTTGGAAAACGTATGACCTGGATTTTTTTTTTAACATTATAACCATAATCAGCCTAAAATTGAGGCCCAAATAAAATCGACACCCGTAAAATTTGCAGCAAGTACAAAGCAGAAAATTGCATTGCCTCTAAACCATTAAAAGTATCTTGGGGAAAAAAATCTAAGATGATAACAGATGATAAGATGATAAGATGGTGAGACCACATTTGGAATACTGTGTTCAGTTCTGGAGACCTCACCTACAAAAAGATATTGACAAAATTGAACGGGTCCAAAGACGGGCTACAAGAATGGTGGAAGGTCTTAAGCATAAAACGTATCAGGAAAGACTTCATGAACTCAATCTGTATAGTCTGGAGGACAGAAGGGAAAGGGGGGACATGATCGAAACATTTAAATATGTTAAAGGATTAAATAAGGTTCAGGAGGGAAGTGTTTTTAATAGGAAAGTGAACACAAGAACAAGGGGACACAATCTGAAGTTAGTTGGGGGAAAGATCAAAAGCAACATGAGAAAATATTATTTTACTGAAAGAGTACTAGATCCTTGGAACAAACTTCCAGCAGACGTGGTAGATAAATCCACAGTAACTGAATTTAAACATGCCTGGGATAAACATATATCCATCCTAAGATAAAATACAGAAAATAGTATAAGGGCAGACTAGATGAACCATGAGGTCTTTTTCTGCCGTCAGTCTTCTATGTTTCTATAACATGTTAACGGAACAATGGCTGTTTGTTTAGCTCTGGCTACAAATCATCCCTTGCAAAAAAAACCCAGGGAATGTTTTCAGATGTTGCTAAATGTTTACATGGTTAGGAACAACCCTAAATATATTAGGAGGGAAATTATTTACCGTATTTTTCAGAGTATAAGATGCACCTTAGTTTTGGGGGAGGGAAATAGAGTGTGTGTTGGGGGAGGAATCTACCTACCAGGTATTCATCTGGATAGCATCCTTAGTCTGGTCAGTTTCAGCACATCATTTTATCCCCTGGTTAGGGCTGAAAAAAACCTTGTTTGGAGGGAACAGCAATGAAAACAAGGCTGCAAAGATTTAGGGCTGGAAAAAACCTTCTTCGAAGGGAGTAGCAATGAAAAAGACTGCAAACCAGTAAGAACAGGGAAGATAATGACTCACTAGGAATGAAAAAACCTTATAGAATAGAATAAAATAGAACAGAATAGAATAGAATAGAATTTTTATTGGCCAAGAGTGATTGGACACACAAGGAATTTGTCTTGGTGCAGATGCTCTCAACGTACATAAAAGAAAAAGATACATTTGTCAATAATCTTGTGGTACAACACTTAATGATTGTCATAGGGGTCAAATAAGCAATGAAGAAACAATCAATATTAATAAAAATCTTAGGATACAAGCAACAAGTGACAGTCATGCAGTCATAAGTGGGAGGAAAAGTGTTCTGTCGGGCTCTCTGGTAGACTCCTCCCGAAAATTCACAGTTACAAATTTCAGACACGCACACGTTTGAAAATTCAAAACAATGTTCTTTATACCGAAAATTCAAATAAACCAAGCCCTCTTTTTGTATAGCAAAGAGCACTCGTCTCCAAACAAACTGGTAATTTGTACAAGTCCCTTGTCAGTTCTGTGATACTTAGCTTGCAGCTGTGAGGCCATTCACAGTCCTTCTTCTTTCACAAAATGAAACACACTTTGCTCTGGTTTAGTTTCAAAGCGGGGGAAAATCAGCACACAAAAGGTCAAAGTCAGCAAGGCAGGCACGAAACACAACGATCAGATAACCCGCCACAATGGCCAAACCCACAGGCTGCTCTTTATAGCAGCCTCACTAATGACCACAGCCCCACCCAACCACAGGTGGCCTCATTTTCTTTGATAATAATCTCTCAGTTGTTGCTGCCTATGCATCGCTCTCCTCATGCGTGGCTGTATCATTAACTCTTGTTCTGAATCCAAGGAGGAGCTAGATAATTGATCTCCTTCTGAGCTGTCTGCCCCACTCTCCTCCTCCCTGTCACTCATGTCTTCTTGGTCAGAGGAGCCTTCATCAGCAGATTCCACTGGGAGCAAAACAGGCCTGCGGCATGTGGATGTCTCCCCCACATCCACAGTCCTTGGGGCAGGAGCTGGGCCAGAGCTAACCACAACAAAAAGGATGATAGGAATGATGAGAAAAACTAGTAGAATAGAAGTGCGGATTTAGTAAAAAGTCTGACAGTGTTGAGGGAATTATTTATTTAGTAGAGTGACGGCGTTCGTGAAAAAAACTGTTCTTGTGTCTAGTTGTCTTGGTGTGCAGTGCTCAGTAGTGACATTTGGAGGGTAGGAGTTGAAACAGTTTGTGTCCAGGATGCGAGGGGTCAGTAAATATTTTCCCTGCCCTCTTTTTGACTCGTGCAGTGTACAGGTCCTCAATGGAAGGCAGGTTGGCAGCAATTGCTTTTTCTGCAGTTCTGATTCTCCTCTGAAGTTTGTGTCGGTCTTGTTGGGTGGCAGCACCAAACCAGACAGTGATAGAGGTGCAGATGACAGACTCAATGATTCCTCTATAGAACTGAATCAGCAGCTCCTTGGGCAGTTTGAGCTTCCTGAGCTGGCGCAGAAAGAACATTCTTTGTTGTGCTTTTTTGATGACGTTTTTGATATTGGTGACCATTTTAGGTCTTGAGATATGATAGAACCTAGAAATTTGAAGGTCTCTACTGTTGATACTGTGTTGTCTAGTACTGTGTTGTCTAGGTGGAAGGGTTTCTCCTAAAGTCTACCATCATTTCTACGGTTTTGAGTGTGTTCAGTTTTAGATTGTTCTGGTCACACCACAAGGATAGTTGTTCAACCTCCTGTCTGTATGCGGATTCATCATTGTCTCAAATGAGTCTGATCACTGTTGTATCATCTGCAGATGGATCGTTTGAGATGCAGTCATTAGTGTATAGAGAGAAGAGAAGTGGTGAGAGTACACACCCTGGGGGGGCACCTGTGCTAATTGTACATGTATCTGATGTGATTTTTCGTAGCTTCACCTGCTGCTTCCTGTCTGTTAGGAATTATTTATTATTAATTATTTGGAGCAAGAGCAAAGAAAACAAGCCTGCAAAGATTTAGGGCTGGGAAAAATCTTCTTCGGAGGGAATAGCAATGAAAAAGCCTGCAAGCCAGTAAGAACAGAGAAGATAGTGACTCACTGAGACTGAAAAAACCTTATTTGGAGGGAACAGCAATGACAACAAGCTTGCAAAGACTTAGGGCTGGAAAAAAACTTCTTTGGAGTAGCAATGAAAAAATCCTGCAAGCCGGGAAAATCGTTAGCACCTCCTAAGGGCTGAAAAAAAACCTTTTTGGGAGGGAGCAACAATAAAAATAAGCCTGCAAGCTAGGAAGAGATGGGAAGATTGTTAGCACCTTGTTAGGGTTGGAAAAAAAGCTTCAAAAAAGCTACATTCGGTGTAAAAGACTCACCTAATTTTTCAGCCTCTTTTCAGCACATTTTGATGAGGTTTTTTTCTTTTCCTCGACTTATGGCCACAACTATGAGATGTTCCGAATGAGTTGGCTGACTGATTTTAATATATATGGGATTTTTAGTAGTAATTTTAATTAATTAGATTAGTTGTCGTGCTGTTTTTTTTGTATTCTGTGAGCTGCCCCGAGTCTTCAGAGAAGGGCGGCATACAAATCTAAATAATAATAATAATAATAATAATAATAATAATAATAATAATAATAATAATAATAATAATAACTGGGAGCGGAATTTCCATGGCTAAACCGCTCCGAGTCTCTGGAGAGTGGCGGCATACAAATCTAATGAATAATCATAATAATCATAATAATCATAATAATCACAATAATCACAATAATCACAATAATCACAATAATCACAATAATCACAATAATCACAATAATCACAATAATCACAATAATCACAATAATCACAATAATCACAATAATAATAATAATAATAATAATAATCATCATCATCATCATCATAAACAAGGCTGTCCTTAAACGGGTCGCAGCCGATATCCTTTTATCTTTTTATTTAGCTAATATCCTTTTATCCACGTGATCCTTTTTGGGGACTTTCTGACCATGAAAGTCAATGAAGAAGCCTCGATTCACTTTCCAATGGCCGTGATTCGCTTAACAGCAGTGGCAAGGCAGGTTGTAAAAACAGGATTAAAAAAAACCATTTAATAACTCTCTCGCTTAGCAGCAGAAATCAAACTCTGAAATGAAACCTCTTGTGAACATATTAAGACTTTAAAAAAAACCCAGACTTTGCTAAGATAGGTTTTCACAGCCGCGAGGCTAAAGTTAGCGCAACAGAACAGAAATACGTTAGCGAAAATATCAGACGGGGGATTTAAACTTGGAGAACGTGCCGTAATGGCAAAATTAATGGCCTGTATTCACAACAGAGGTTTAACCAAATTTAAGCATAAGAGCAAGGCTCACAAGTATTTACAGTACAGTGGTTAAGGGAGGTGGGGGAAACTGACTAAGGAATAGAAATCAGAAACACACAAATAATTGTCTATAAATACAGTATTGTACATTAGTTGCAACAGCAAAAGAAAAGGGAAGTTACAAAGTACTATTTATTTATGATTTTTAATAGCTCCTTCCTTCCTTCCTTCCTTCCCTCTCTTTTGTCTTCCTCCCTCCCTCTCTCCTTCCTTCCTTTCTTATTCCCTATTTTCCCTCTTTCCCTCCCTCTCTCCCCTTCTTCCTTCTTTCCTTCTTCCCTCTCTTTTGACTCCTTTTCTCATTTTTTCCTTCCTTTCTTCTTTCATCTCTCTTTCCTCCTTCCCTTCCACCCTCCCTCCCTCCTTCCTCCTCTTTTGCCTCCTTCCTTCCCTCCCTCCTCCTTTCTTCCTACCATTCTTCATTCATTCTTCCCTCTTTTTGTCTCCTTCCTTCTCTCTGTCCTCCTTCCTTCCTTCCATTCTTCCTTCCTTCCCTCCTTCCTTTCTTCTTCCCCCTCTTTTGTCTCTTTCCCTCCTTCCCTCCCTCTCCCTCTGCCCCTTCTTCCTTCCTTCCTTCTTCCCTCTTTTGACTTCTTCCCTCCTTCCTTCCCTCCCTTCTCCTTCCTTCCTTCTTCCCTTCTTCCCTCTCTTTTGACTCCTTCCCTCCTTCTTTCCTTCCTTCTTTCCTTCCTTCTTTCCTCTCTCTTGTCTCTTTCCCTCCCACCCTCCCTCCCTCCTTCCCTCCCTCCTCCCTCCTTCCCTCTCTTTTGTCTCCTTCCCTTCCTCCTCCTTTCTTCCTACCTTCCTTCCTTCCTTCATTCTTCCCTCTATTTTGTCTCCTTCTTTTCCTCCTCCTTCCTTCCTTCCTTCCTTCTTTCCTCCCTCCCTCCCTCCTTCTCCCCCCTCTTTTATCCTTTCCCCCTTCCTTCCTTTTTTCTTTCCTTCTTACTTCCCTCTCTTTTGTCTTCTTCCCTCTCTCCTTCCCTCCTTTCCTTCCTAGAAGCAAAGTCAATGGGGAAGCTGGGTTTGCTTAACAGCCATGTTGCTAACTAAACAGCTGCATTGATTCACTTAACAACTGTGGCAGGAAAGGTCTTAAAATGGGGCAAAACTCACTTAACAACTGTTTTGCTTAGCAGCGGAGATTTTGGGCTCAACTGTGGTTGTAAATCAAGGACTACCTGCAGAGGGAACAACGGCCTGTTTTCTCTTGATAGACCAGAGGTGGAATGACAGAGAATCTGTCTTGCAAAGCAAAATTAATTAACGGCGGAGAAATACTTTGAGATCCAGAGATGAAAGAGGCCAGGACTGGAATATGTCTGACAAGGAGGACGTCAACTCATCAAGACAATTAGTCACCCTGGCAACGTTTATCATTCCAAGTTTTAACTCTTGAGATTAAAAATAATTACAAGGGTGGGATTTTCAAAGGCCGTGGCATCTTGAGGAAGGAGAACATTTGGGCTGGTTATTCAAGGAATGGAAGAAAGGATGAAAGAAGGAGGAAGAGGAGGAGGAGAGGAGGAGGAGGAGGAAGAAGAACAGAGAAGAGGGGAAAGAAGGGGAAAGAAGGAGAAGAAGAGGAGGAGGAGGAAGAAGAAGAGAAGGAGGAGGAGGAGAAGAAGAAGAAGGTGGAGGAGGAGAGAAGGAGGAGGAGAAAGAAGAAGAGGAAGAGGAAGAAGAGGAAGAAGAACAGGAGGAGGAAGAGGAGGAGGAAGAGTAGAAGAAGAAGAAGAAGAGAGAAGGAGGAGGAGAAAGAAGAAGAGGAAGAGGAAGAAGAAGAGAAGGAGGAGGAGGAGGAGGAGAAGAAAGGAGAGAAGGAGGAGGAGAAAGAAGAAGAGGAAGAGGAAGAGGAAGAAGAAGAAGAAGAAGAGAAGGAGGAGGAGAAGAAGAAGAAAGGAGAGAAGGAGGAGGAGAAGGAAGAAGAAGAGGAAGAAGAAGAAGAGAAGGAGGAGGAGAAGAAGAAAAAGAAAGGAGAGAAGCAGAAGCAGAAGGAGGAGGAGGAGGAAGAAGAAGAAGGAGGAGGAGGAAGAAGAAGAAGAAGAGAGAAGAGAGAAGGAGGAGAAGAAGAAGGAAAAAAAGAAAAATTTTCCAGGATTAATAAAAATAAGCAACATGGCTATAAAACAGTGTTTCTAAACCTGGCCCACGCCTTCTGACCCCAGTGGCCATCAAGACTAAGGATGTTTAGTTCTCCTTGGAGACTTCATTCCCTATGGCTAGAGTACTACAATGCACTCTGTGTGGGGCTAACCTTGAAGTCTATCCAGCTGGTGATACAACACCACAGTTCAGCTCTCAGCTCCTTGTACCTATATTCTCTTCAATCGAGGGTTAGAGGAGATGATTTCCAGGGTCCCTTCTCAGTTTTTTACCCTATATCTTTCTGTGATCTGACATCAGTAGACTCCACGGCAAAAAAAAAAAGGAGCAGTTGCCCTTAGAGATTTAATAACGTGTGGCTAGATTACTAGAAGGCGGCTGCCCTTGAAGTCTATCCAGCTGTCACAGGATTCCACAATTGAGCCCAAACCAGACAGTGATAGAGGTGCAGATGACAGAAACATAGAAACATAGAAGTCTGACGGCAGAAAAAGACCTCATGGTCCATCTAGTCTGCCCTTATACTATTTCCTGTATTTTATCTTAGGATGGATATATGTTTATCCCAGGCATGTTTACATTCAATTACTGTGGATTTATCTACCACGACTGCTGGAAGTTTGTTCCAAGGATCTACTACTCTTTCAGTAAAATAATATTTTCTCATGTTGCTTTTGATCTTTCCCCCAACTAACTTCAGATTGTGTCCCCTTGTTCTTGTGTTCACTTTCCTATTAAAAACACTTCCCTCCTGGACCTTATTTAACCCTTTAATATATTTAAATGTTTCGATCATGTCCCCCCTTTCCCTTCTGTCCTCCAGACTATACAGATTGAGTTCATGAAGTCTTTCCTGATACGTTTTATACTTAAGACCTTCCACCATTCTTGTAGCCCATCTTTGGACCCGTTCAATTGTGCCAATATCTTTTTGTAGGTGAGGTCTCCAGAACTGAACACAGTACTCCAAATGGGGTCTCACCAGCGCTCTATACAGCGGGATCACAATCTCCCTCTTCCTGCTTGTTATACCCCTAGCTATGCAGCCAAGCATCCTACTTGCTTTCCCTACCGCCTGACTGCACTGTTCACCCATTTTGAGACGGTCAGAAATCACTACCCCTAAATCCTTTTCTTTTGAAGTATTTGCCAACACTGAACTGATTCCACGATTCCTCAGGAGTCAGGAAGTTTGAGCTTCCTGAGTTGTACCAGCCATAAAACATTTTATACAAATGTTCTTTAAAGGCCACGGATTTTGTAATTTGGCAATTGAGCATTTGACTGCAGCCTTGAGGTCTATCCAGCGTTGGTCCTCATGACAGGCGGGTTCAGCGAGCCTATCTCTGGCCACGTAGGCACGCCATTGGCTGCCTGGACACAGGAGTTCCCGCCTTCTCCCTCCGCCTCCTCCCTCAAGAATCCCACCCGAGTCCAATTACGCACCATCTCTCTTTTAACTCGCTTAATCTTCCCTTTTTATGCTCTCTCGGCCTCTCTCTCTCTCTCCCACTCATTCACCTCTCCAACGAGGACAGTTTTGTCGCCTGGCACGCCCCCCCCCCCTTTTATTGACCCCGAGGAGGAGAACAAATAGGAAATCTATGAAGCAAAGCAGCATTAAATCAATGAGCCAAAGGCGCCCGCTGCGAAGATAAGCACAGCTGATGGTGTCTTTTCTCTCCGTCATTAGCCTGGTCTGCTTTTCGGATCTGGGGAAGCCAGGAGGGCTCATTAGGGGCACGGTTGCGGCTCTGGCTGGATTTTGGAAGCATCTGGCCCTCGCCCAGGCCAGCTGGGGGCTCCCAAACCTCACCCACCCCGGTTTGGGTTAAAGATGGGCCTGGCGGGCGGAGCTATGGGTCTGTCCAGGCCGGGCGAATGGCTTAGGAGCTGTGGTGGAGAAGCCCGTTCTTCAAAGGGAAGGGAGGATGGAGGAGCATTGAGGGTGGAGGGAGTGGAGGGTAGGGGATGGAGAGGAAGGCATGGAGGGAGAGAAGGAAAAGAGGGGGATGGAGATAGAGATGGGGATGGAGGAGAGAAAAGAGGAAGAGGAGGAAGGAGAAGGAGGAGATGGTGCTAATATTGTTGACTCTTGGTGACTCCTCTAGATAGACTTTCTTCAGGATCAACTTTTTGAAATGGAGGTCTTGAGTTCTTCCTATAATAAAACAGTGAAATAAGACAAAACTCCTTCCTTCCTTCCTTCCTTCCTTCCTTCCTTCCTTCCTATCTTCCTTCCCTCCTTCCTTCTTCTCATCTTCCTTCCTTCTTTCCTTCCTTCCTTCCTTCCTTCTTCTCATCTTCCCACCTTCCTTCTTTTCTTCTCACCTTCCTTCCTTCTTTCCTTCCTTCCTATCTTCTTCCTATCTTCCTTCCCTCCTTCCTTCCTTCCTTCTTCTCATCTTCCTTCCTTCTTCTCATCTTTCTTCCTTCCTTCTTTTCTTCTCATCTTCCTTCCTTCCCACCTTCCTTCTTTTCTTCTCACCTTCCTTCCTTCCTATCTTCTTCCTATCTTCCTTCCCTCCTTCCTTCCTTCTTCTCATCTTCCTTCCTTCCTTCTTCTCATCTTCCTTCCTTCTTTTCTTCTCATCTTCCTTCCTTCCTTCCCACCTTCCTTCTTTTCTTCTCACCTTCCTTCCTATCTTCTTCCTATCTTTCTTCCTTCCTTCTTCTCATCTTCCTTCCTTCCTTCTTTTCTTCTCATCTTCCTTCCTTCCCACCTTCCTTCTTTTCTTCTCACCTTCCTTCCTTCCTTCCTTCCTATCTTCTTCCTATCTTCCTTCCCCCTTCCTTCCTTCTTCTCATCTTCCTTCCTTCTTCCTTCTTCTCATCTTTCTTCCTTCTTTTCTTCTCATCTTCCTTCCTTCCTTCCTTCTTTCCTTCCTTCCTTCCTTTCTTCTCATCTTCCTTCCATTCTTCCCTCATTCCCTGTCTTTGCCTCTCCTCTTCCCTTCCCCTCCCCTCATTTTCCTTCCTTTCTTCTCATCGTCTGTCCTTCCTTCCTCTCTCCCTCCCTCTTCTCACCTTCCCCTATTTCCTGTCTTCCTCCACTCCTCTTCTCCTCTCCCCTTCCCCTCCCTTCATCTTCCTATCTTCCTTCCTTACTCCTTCCCCCCATCCATCCTTCTGTCCTTTCCTCCCTCTCTCCATTCTTCCCTTCTATCCTCCCTTTTCGCCCTCCCGCCCTTTATGGAGGAAACTCTTAGTGTCAATGTCACCAATTCCTTGGTTTAATCTCAGCAACCTGGAAATCGACCACTGATGTTATAGGTCGTATAATTACACACAAAAAAAGAACTGTGAGGATAACAGTTCAAAGGGGTGGGGGGTTATGTTGTGTTATGTCTCGTTATTTGTCTTATAATGTTGTGATTCAGTCTGAGGCTCCTCAGGGAACGGCTGGAACTCTGCCGGCTCCATGCTCAGAGGGGGAGGACGAGGAACAGGAGGAGGAGGAGGACCAGGCAGACGGGGAAGAGGAATGTCAGGACGAGGAGGAGGGAGAACAGCCTGAGACCCCCGGGGGGGAGCTCTCCCCAGCGAGTAGCCTGGAGTCATTAGATGAGAACGCACAAACCATCATAGATATGAGGCAGAGAAGGGCAGCACAATGAAGGGGACAATTAGCCAGGTATTTCCATCCCTAATAGGCAACAGCTGGGTTTGGGTGTGGTTCTCCTCAGAAAGGTTGAAAAGGCAGGCCCGCCCTTCCTGTATTGTGGAGAGTTATCTTTTGGGAGTCCTGTGACCTTGCTTCGATCCTTGGCGTCTCTGATTCTGGCTTGTGGCCTCGAAGGCTGAAAACTTGGGAGAGGCGTGGGTTTTATTATCTACAGTGGTGTGTGTGCCAGCAAGAAGCCTGTTGTATTGTCTGGCCGTCGTGACTTTTCTGTGAAGCTTCATAGCATTCCAGTTTGTAAGAACAGTTTTTGTTATCTGTGTTTGTTTTCAAAGATATAAAATGACTTTGCTTTTTACCAGCATGTCTGACTACTCTTTTTAGTTGGTGTTGACGTCTGGGGGGACCCAGACAGAACATATAAGATGCAGGTACAAAACCTAAACAAACAAATAATCATATTGTAAAACGATAAAGTATGTACTGTCTTATTGGCATTTTTTTAATGTTTATACAACAAAAACGTTTAAATTTTAGAGTGGTGGTTGGGGCCAGCAGCAACAGTGCCCTGCCCGAGCTCTTGCTGCGTGGCCTTCTCTCTGCTCTCCCATGCCACAGGTCTCTCTTGGCGCAGGTGGGAGAGCACAGAGTGGGCCGCGCAGCCGGATTTCAAGGCCACCCAGCCTGCTCCCTCGCCATGGCCCATCGACCCGCAGGAAATTGCGGAAGAGCAAGGTAAGGGCCGAGCGGGCCACTCAAGACACGGTGGGCGGTGGTGCAGAGGAGGGGTGAGTGGCCGGAGCTGCCGGTCACAGCGGAGTGGGCAGGCCACTCGTGGCATCGCTGCCATGAGCAGAGCGGTGAGACAGGTGAGCGGATGGGAGCGGGCAGGCCACTCAACGACGGGAGCGGAGTCAGAGCGAACCTTTTATTTATTATTTATTTTATTTATTAAATTTGTAGGCTGTCCCTCTCCGTAGACTCCGTAGATCCTTACCTTGTTTTGTCTGGTTTCCAGGCCTTTTTGCTTCTGTGCATGCGCGGAAGCAACTCCCCCCACCCCGGAAATATAACAAGAAGCAAGATTTGGCTTCTGCACATGCTGCGTTGAGTCCTGCACCAGGTGTGCGCCTGAGCTCCCGTCCTGTTCCGGTAGGGCCGGGAATGGTGGTCCACCAGTGTCTGGGCAATTCTGCCATCGGAAGGGGAGAAGGACTGATCAACGATTTCTCGCTTCCTTCCACCCCCACCTGCATTGTTTCCCCCACAAATGACTTTTCTCTGACAGTCTCAAAATGGGTGAGCAGTGTGGTCGGGGGGTAGGAAAATCAAGTAGGATGCTTGGCTGCATAGCTAGAGGTATAACAAGCAGGAAGAGGGAGATTGTGATCCCATGCCTGGGATAAACATAGATCGAACATGATCGAAACATTTAAATATGTTAAAGGGTGAAATAAGGTTCAGGAGGGTAGTATACAGTGATCCCCCGGGTATCGCGATCCCGATCATTGCGAACGGCTATATGGCGATTTTTCAACCCGGAAGTAAAAACACCATCTGCGCATGCGCGCCCTTTTTTCTATGGCCACGCCTGCGTAGATGGCGCCGGGCAGATCAGCTGCTGGGCGGCTTCCCTGGGTCTTCCCCCTCTTGCTGGCGGGAGGGCGAGAAGCCCCCCCCAGCACCCACTCGCCCGCCGTTCGCCGCTCGCCCGCCGTTCGCCGCTCGCCCGCCCTTCGCCCGGCCACCCGCCGTTCGCTCGCTGCTCGCCCGGCCACCCGGGTTCGGGGGGGTGTTGGCAAGCCCCCCATGCCGGCGGCGACGTTTTAAAACAGCCGCGCGGCTTCCCAACTGAGTCCCGAAGCCAAACGTCAAAGGCGAACTTCCGCGTTTGGCTTCGGGACTCAGTTGGGAAGCCGGCGGCGACGTTTTAAAACAGCCACGCGGCTTCCCAAGGCGGCGGGGTTAGGGTTAGGGTTAGGCGGGGAAACCCCAATCTTCGGCTCCTCGCTGCTGCGGCGGAATGCGCAGATGGTGTTTTTACTTCCGCAGCACTACTTCGCGAAAAACTGATCATTGCGAGGGGTCCTGGAATGGAACCCTCGCAATAATCGGGGGACCACTGTATAGTATAATAGTATAAGGGCAGACTAGATGGACCCTGAGGTCTTTTTCTGCCATCAGTCTTCTATGTTTCTATGTTTCTGCTTTCCAGGAGGAAAAGAGCAAACAGACCCCGCTTCATTTCCGTTTCCCAAATCTAACCGGGAATCCTGGATTTTTAACTGCGGTGGCCGTCTCGGTCTCCCAAGAGCTAAAAGCCACTTAAGCTGTCAACTCCGGTTCGGTGCCCTTTTGGAAGACAATGTCATAATTATGGCACGCAGGGCCACCGAGATGCGAAGGACGGCCTGGGGCAGGGATGGCTCGCCTTTCTGTCATCATTGGCCGAAAGCACATGTGTGCCTGCACCCATCATGCAATGCATGTGTGACACCCCTTGCGTACCCCACTCCAGGGGCGGGTTAAGAACATAAGAATCTAAGAAGAGCCATGCTGAATGGGGCCAAAGCCCATCGAGTCCAGCATTCTGTGTCACACAGTGGCCCACCAATTGTCCATGGTCATCTTGAGCAGAAAGAGAAGGCAAGACCCTTCCTTTCCCCTTGACCCCCAACCAATGGTACTCAAGGGAACCCTGCCTGCCTCAACCAACATAGAGGCGGCACTTGGACATCCGTTTCAATAACCACCGATAACACTTGGCATCCATGAATCTGTCTAATCCTGCTCTGAAGCCATCCAGGCTGACAGCTGTCACGACCTCTTCTGGAAGGGAATTCCATAAACCAAGGACCCTCTGGGTGAAGAAATATTTCCCTTGATTTGTCCTCACTTTCCTACCTATGAGCTTTAGGGAGGGCCCCCTCGTCCTAGTATTGTGTGATAGAGAAAAGAATTTTTCTCTATCCACCTTTTCTATCCCATGCAGGATTTTATACCCTTCGATCAAATCACCCCTTAAACGCCGTCTTTCAAGGCTGAACAGACCAAGGCGTTGCAACCTGGTTTCACATACCTGTTGCCCTTTTTTGCATCTTTTCCAGTTCCATTATATTCTCCTTGAGGTGCAGTGACCATCACTGGTACAGGGGCTCCTGCAGGAGATTGGACTAGATTCAGTGTTTCCCAATCTTGGCAACTTGAAGGTATCTGGACTTCAACTCCCAGAATTCCCCAGCCAGCGAATGCTGGCTGGGGAATTCTGGGTGTTGAAGTCCAAATATCTTCAAGTTGCCAAGGTTGGGAAACAATGGACCAGAAGACTCACAGGGTCCCTTCCAACACAAACTATAAAATAAAATAAAATCTCCCTTCATCCAGGGATCATTTGTTATTATCATAACACTGAAAGAAACTGATTTATGACAAATTCTTGCACTTATAACCCTTGTAGCGTTCCCACGATCAAAATGTGGGCGCTTAGCAACTGGTGTGCATTTGCAAAAACTGAAGCATCCTGGGATCACCTGATCCCCATTGGTGATCTTCCCATGAGTTTCCCAACAAGCGACACCAATGTGGGAAGCCAGATTCACTCAGCGAACAATTGCAGCAATGCACTTAACAATGCTTGGGAAAAAATATATAGCAAAATCGGGCATGGCTCAGCGAATAAACCCCTTGTTCAGCAATGGACATTCTGCTCTCAATTCTGGTTATAAAACATGAGCTGCACTAACTTCCTATTAGTCTCCGAGCACAATTCAAGGTGTTGGTCATGACCTTTAAAGCCCTACATGGCATTGGACCAGAGTACCTCCGGAACCGCCTGCTACCGCACAAATCCCAGCTGCCGATAAGGTCCCACAGAGTTGGCCTTCTCTGGGTTCCGTCAACTAAACAATGTTGTCTGGCGGGCCCCAGGGGAAGAGCCTCCTCTGTGGCGGCCCCAGCCCTCTGGAATCAACTGCCCCCGGAGATTATAACTGCTCCCACCCTCCTTGTCTTCTGTAAACTACTTAAGACCCACCTATATCGCCAGGCATGGGGGATTTGAGACATCTTTCCCCCAGGCTTATTATAATTTATGTTTGGTATGTATGTGTTGTTTCGTTTTTAATTATGATAGGGTTTTTAGTTTTTTAATATTAGATTTGTGCCATTATAATATTGTTTTTATCGTTGTTGTGAGCTGCCCTAAGTCTTCGGAGAGGGGCGGCATACAAAACTAATAAATTATTATTATTATTATTATTATTATTATTATTATTATTATTATTATTATTTTCTCCCAGAGACCAATAAAAGCCCACCTCCTCCAGGTCCCGTCGACTAAGCAATTCAGGTTGGTGGGACCATCGGGGAGGGCCTTCTCTGTGGCGGCCCCGGCTCTATGGAACCAACTACCCCCCCAATATCTGTACTGCTCCCACCCTACTGGTCTTCCATAAGGCCACGAAGACTTTGCTCTGCCAGCAGGCCTTGGGGCCATGAATTGTACACCTTTCATGCCCAAACTGTATGAATGGTGTGTATGCATGGGATTATGACTGTTTTTTATAACGAATGGGTTTTTATTACGGGGTTTTAGTTTGAGATATTATATTCGACTTCTACTTATTGTTCTGTATCTTTTGGTATTATATCATTTTGTAAGCCGCCCTGAGTCCTTCGGGATTGGGTGGCATAGAAGTTGAATAAAATAAGATAAATAAAAATATATAAATATAAAAATAAATATCGCTCATGCCCTCATCACCTCGAGGTTCGATTACTGCAACGCTCTCTACATGGGGCTACCTTTGAAAAGTGTTCGGAAACTTCAGATCGTGCAGAATGCAGCTGCGAGAGCAATCATGGGGCTTCCCAGATTCGCCCACGTTTCTACAACACTCCGCGGTCTGCACTGGCTGCCGATCAGTTTCCCGTCACAATTCAAAGTGTTGGTCATGACCTTTAAAGCCCTACGTGGCATTGGACCAGAGTACCTCCAGAACCGCCTACTACCGCACGAATCCCAGCGGCCAATAAGGTCCCACAGAGTTGGCCTTCTCCAGGTCCCGTCGACTAAATAATGTTGTTTGACGGGCCCCAGGGGAAGAGCCTTCTCTGTGGCGGCCCCGGCCCTCTGGAATCAACTTCCCCCGGAGATTAGAACTGCTCCCACCCTCCTTGTCTTTTGTAAATTACTCAAGACTCACTTATACCGCCAGGCATGGGGGAGTTGAGACACCTTTCCCCCCAGGCTTCTTTATATTTTGTTTCATGTTTGGTATGAATGTGCTGTTTGGTTTTTAAGTATATGATAGGGTTTTATATGCTTCTTTTAATATTAGATTTGTTTTGCTATAATATTGTTTTTATTGTTGTGAGCCGCCCCGAGTCTTCGGAGAGGGGCGGCATACAAATCTAATAAATAATAATATAAATAATATAAATATAAATAATATAAATATAAATATAAATATAAATATAAATATAAATATAAATATAAATATAAATATAAATATAAATATAAATATAAATATAAATATAAATATAAATATAAATATAAACATATAAACATATAAACATATAAACATAAACATAAACATAAACATAAACATAAACATAAACATAAAAATATAAATATAAATATAAATATAAATATAAATATAAACATATAAATATAAATATAAATATAAATATAAATATAAATATAAATATAAATATACCGCTTACCTGTCGGTTTGAGGCTGGGAATGCTGCCGATTCAGCAACAGGTGCCAGGAACTTCTGGACCAATGCTATTGCATTTAAAAAAAAGAAAAAGAAAATCCACCCCAAACATCTTTATCTTTATTGAACCAGATGGAAACAATTAGGCTGATCAGAGTAAATGCGGATGTGATTATCTCTTCCAATTTGCAGCCAATATCGCCCAATCCCAGGGACGGGGTAAAGATGGGAAAGTGGATGGGCAGGCAGAGATTACTGCAGAAAACCCAGGGCACAAGAGTTAATTAGCTCATCATTGCTGGCAAAATTGGACCACATCAGAGGGAGAGAGGGGGGGGGAGAGGAGAGGAGAGACACAGAGGGAGACAGAGGCAGAGAGAAAGAGAGAGGGGGGAGGGAGAGAGAAACAGAGACACAGAGAAAAATAAAGTGAGAGAAAGAGGGGAGAGAGAGAAAGGGGGAGAGAGAGAGAAAGAAAGAGTGGGGGCGATAAAGAGAGGAAGAGAAAGAAAGAGGGAGGGAGGGAGGAGGAGAGAAAGGGAGGGGGAAAAGAGGGAAATTGTGAGAGGGAGAAGTGGAGAGGAAGAGAGAGAGAGAGAGAAAGAAAGAGTGGGGGAGAGAAAGAGAGGAAAAGAAAAAAGTGAGAAAGAAAGAATGAGGGAGAGGAGAGAAAGGGAGGGGGAGAAAGAGGGAAATAGAGAGAGGGAGAAGTGAAGAGGGAGGAAGAGAGTGAGTGAGAGAAAGTGAGAGAGAAAGAAAGAGTGGCGGAGAGCGGAAGAGAAAGTAAGAGAGAGAGGGGGGAGAGAAAGAAAGAGTGGGGGAGAGAAAGAGAGGAAGAAAAAGAAACAGTGAGGGAGGGGGAGAGAAAGGGAGGGGGAGAAAGAGTGAAATATATAGAGAGAGGGGGAGAGAGAGAAAGAGGGAGAGGGGGAGAGAGAGAAAAATGGGGGTGATAAAGAGAGGAAGAGAAAGAAAGGGAGGGAGGGAGGAGGAGAGAAAGGGAGGGGGAAAAGAGGGAAATTGTGAGAGGGAGAAGTGGAGAGGAAGAGAGAGAGAGAGAGAAAGAAAGAGTGGGGGAGAGAAAGAGAGGAAAAGAAAAAAGTGAGAAAGAAAGAATGAGGGAGAGGAGAGAAAGGGAGGGGGAGAAAGAGGGAAATAGAGAGAGGGAGAAGTGAAGAGGGAGGAAGAGAGTGAGTGAGAGAAAGTGAGAGAGAAAGAAAGAGTGGCGGAGAGCGGAAGAGAAAGTAAGAGAGAGAGGGGGGAGAGAAAGAAAGAGTGGGGGAGAGAAAGAGAGGAAGAAAAAGAAACAGTGAGGGAGGGGGAGAGAAAGGGAGGGGGAGAAAGAGTGAAATATATAGAGAGAGGGGGAGAGAGAGAAAGAGGGAGAGGGGGAGAGAGAGAAAAATGGGGGTGATAAAGAGAGGAAGAGAAAGAAAGAGGGAGGAAGAGGGAGAGGGAGAGAAAGGGAGGGGGAAAAGGGAAATAGTGAGAGGGAGAGGTGGAGAGGGAGAAAGAGAGGGAGAGAGAGAAAGAGAGAGAGAGAAAAAGTGGGGGAGAGAAAGAGAGGAAAAGAAAGAGAGAAAGAAAGAATGAGGGAGAGGAGAGAAAGGGAGGGGGAGAAAGAGGGAAATAGAGAGAGGGAGAAGTGGAGAGGGAGTGAAAGAAATAGAGAGAGAAAGAAAGAGTGAGGGAGAGGAAGAGAGGAAGAAAGAGGAAGTGAAGGAGGGGGAGAGAAAGGGAGGGGAGAAAGAGTGAAATATATATAGAGACGGGGAGTGAGAGAAACGGAGAGGGTGAGAGAAAGAGGAAAAGTGGGGACGAGAAATAGAGGAAGAAAAAGAAAGAGGGAGGAAGAGGGAGAGAAAGGGAGGGGGGAAAGGGAAACTGAGAGGGAGAGGTGGAGAGGGGGAGAGAGAAAGAAAGAGTGTGGGAGAGAAAGAGAGGAAAAGAAAGAAAGAGTGAGAAAGAAAGAATGAGGGAGAGGAGAGAAAGGGAGGGGGAGAAAGAGGGAAATAGAGAGAGGGAGAAGTGGAGAGAGAGTGAAAGAAATAGAGAGAGAAAGAAAGAGTGAGGGAAAGAGAGGAAGAAAAAGAAAGAGTGAGGAAGTGAGGGAGGGGGATAGAAAGGGAGGGGGAGAAAGAGTGAAATATAAATAGAGAGAGGGAGAAAGAGAGAGAGAAAGAGGGAGGCAAAAAGAAAGGCTCAATCAGTAAAATTACCAGCCTCGAAAAAACTGAATGGGGAACGAGGAAACTGCAGCTATGATGTCATTCACCAAAACTACAGGAGAAACACACACACACTCTCTCTCACACACACACACACACACACAAAAGAGGGAGCTGTAATGTTGTCATGCTGATGGCCCTGGGCCAAAATCCAATCTGCAAACACGCAGGGACAGCCAAGCAAGCGGTGAGGAATAAGGATCCGTTACACAAGGAGATCTCTCAAGGTCTTAAAAAACTTAACTTGAATTCAATTTAATGGGTTTCAAGTAACTGTAAAGTGAGTTGTGGTCGGGGTTTTAATTGTCCTCGTGTTAATAAGATGCCTTGTGGGAGACACAGAGTCGCAGAGCAACGGAATGTGGGAAATCCTCGATTTATGGCCACAATTGAGCCCAGAATGCATGCTGCTCAGTGAGGAATCTCTTCTGCTTGGCCCTGTTTTATAACTTCTCTTGTCACGTTTGTAAAGCGAATCACTGCCACTGTTGTATCAGTTACACGGTTGTTAAATGGATCCAGCTTCAAGGCGGTGTAGGGTTTCCTGCCTAAGCAGAGGGTTGGATTAGAACAGTGTTTCCCAACCTTGGCAACTTGAAGATATCTGGACTTCAACTCCCAGAATTCCCTAGCCAGCAAATGCTGGCTGGGGAATCCTGGGAGTTGAAGTCCAGATATCTTCAAGTTGCCAAGATTGGGAAACACTGGACTAGAAGACTTCCAAAGTACCCTCCAACTCTGTTGTTGTTGTTGTTGTTGTTGCTGTTGTTGTTATTACTATTACTATTGCTATTGCTATTACTATTACTATTACTATGTGTTCTGTCGGGCTCTCTGGTAGAATCCTCCCAAAAATTCACAGGTACAAATTTCAGACACACACACGTTTGAAAATTCAAAACAATGTTCTTTATAATGAAAATTCACTTAAACCAAGCCCTCTTTTGGTATAACAAAGAGCACTGGTCTCCAAACAAACTGGTAATTAGTACAAGTCCCTTATCAGTTCTGTGATACTTAGCTTGCAGCCGTGAGGCAATTCACAGTCCTTCTTCTTTCACAAAGTGAAACACACTTTGCTCTGGTTTAGTTTGGAAGGGGGGGGGGGAATCAGCACACAAAAGGTCAAAGTCAGTAAAGCAGTCACGAAACACAACGATCAGATAATCCTCCACAATGGCCAAACCCACAGGCTGCTATTTATAGCAGCCTCACTATTTACCACAGCCCCACCCAACCACAGGTGGCCTCATTTTCTTTGATAATAATCTCTCTGTTGTTGTTGCCTATGCATCGCTCTCCACGTGCGTGGCTGTATCATTAACTCTTGTTCTGAATCCAAGGAGGAGCTAGATAATTGATCTCCTTCTGAGCTGTCTGCCACACTCTCCTCCTCCCTGTCACTCATGTCTTCTTGGTCAGAGGAGCCTTCATCAGCAGATTCCACCGGGGTGGGGGGGGAACAGGCCTGCAGCATGTGGATGTCTCCCCCACACCCACAGTCCTTGGGGCAGGAGCTGAGCCAGAGCTAACCACAACAACTATTACTATTACTATTATTATTATTATTATTGAAACAGAAGATTGACAACAGAAAAAGACCTTGTGGTCCATCTAGTCTGCCATCTAGACAGTACAATATCATATAATCCTAATAATGGTTTACAAACCAAGTTATTGCACACAGCAAAATATACACACAGCAAATATACATCTCTCTAATACAAACTCCGCCAAGAGGAACATCGTTGGCTCCCTCTTGTGGCCAACCAGCAAATGACTCTTAAAGGTACAGTAATAAACTTACATTGTTAGCTTCTGTATTGCAACACCCAACATATTTTACATACAGTATACTAACGGGGCTAGAGTCCAATGGCTCCAACCCTGTCGGCATAGATGAGTCTTTAGACTCTTGCAGAAGGCAAGGAGGGTGGAGGCAATGCGGATCTGTGGGGGGAGGGCCGGGCCCCCCACAGAGTAGGCTCTTCCCCTAGGCCTCGCCAAGTGACATTGTCTAGTTCAGTGATTTTCAACCTTTTTTGAGCCGCGGCACATTTTTTACATTTACAAAATCCTGGGGCACACCACTAACCAAAATGACACAAAATGACACTCCAACACAGTACATATTATACATATAGATAACATTGTGATGCATTGTGTATCACCCTCTGTGGAGGCCTCTTATAAAAAGAAAAAGGTCAAATATCTATGTACACCATCAGGATAGACATAACCAGCTGAGGCTGAGGCTTCATCTAGTGGTGGCAACATTTACCTCCAGTCCTGACCAGGGAGGAGTAAAAGCTTCAACTATTCACTGCGGCCACACAATGACAAGTGCGCGGCAGCACGAGCAGGGACCTTCCTGGGTGTGGATGAGAGATGGCCTGCTATTGGTTCATTGCTAGTGGTTGGGATGAATCCTAGAAGGTGATTGGTCAGTGAGCGTTCCCGGTGCCTCCACTCTTCCTGTCGCTGATAGCTGTAGGAATTGTGAGGGGAATGTTTATGTTCGGATGGAGGCGGCTGGCAGCGGGCTGGATAAATGACCTCCAGTGTGCGGGTTGTAGTTTGGGGACCCATGTTTAATTTCCCCATGGCACACCTGACCATGTTTCATGGCACACTAGTGTGCCGCAGCACACTGGTTGAAAAACACTGATCTAATTGACGGGACCTGGAGAAGCCCAACTCTGTGGGACCTAACCGGTCACTAAGACTCATGCAGCAGGAGGTGGTCCCGTAAGTAAACTGCTCCGATGGCATGTAGGGCTTTATTTTTCGGACGTTAATTGGGATGCTGACCAGTATTCCCTTTAATTTTTTTTTGGGGTGGGCGGAAAAGTATAGTGTCTGAGCGGCAGTCCCTTTGGGACTGGGCGGCACAGAAATAATAACTAAATAACTAAATAACTAAATAACTAAATAACTAAATAACTAAATAACTAGATAACTTGATAACTTGATAACTTGATAACTTGATAAATTGATAAATTGATAAATTGATAAATTGATAAATTGATAAATTGATAAATTGATAAATTGATAAATTGATAAATTGATAAATTGATAAATTGATAAATTGATAAATTGATAAATTGATAAATTGATAAATTGATAAATTGATAAATTGATAAATTGATAAATTGATAAATTGATAAATTGATAAATTGATAAATTGATAAATTGATAAATTAATAAATTAATAAATTAATACATTAATAAATTAACAAATTAATAAATTAATAAACAAACAAACAAACAAACAAATAAAAAACCCACCCTGTTTTGCCTCAGAGAATTTCAAAATAAAATACTGTACTGTGTGTCTATAACAGTGAGCTCATAATAGGGCAACTCTATCAATATCAAAATGCCACTTAAATAGTTGAGCTAGTTTCAAACTAGATTTTGATTTTCTTTCTCTCTTCCTTACTCCCATTCTTTTTCTTTCTCTTTTCCTTCCTCTCTTTTTTCTATCTCTTTCTATCTCTTCCTCTCTTCCTCTCTCTCTCCTTCCTTCTCACTCTTTCCCTCTCGGCTTCTGGGCAGGTTTGGAAAACTCTGAGTTGATGATAATTTTTAAGTGAGCGATTGTTCATTGCTCAGCTTAGAGGGAACTATGCCCCTGACTCCTTATCATGTTTCCTACCCAAGGAACGACAGCTATAGGAGTAGCTCAGCAGAGAGTTGTTCCCGGTTCGGCCTGGTTCTGCGAACTGGTAGTGGCGGGAGGGAGAGAGAGGCTCCGCCCACTCGCCTGGGATGCTTCTGCCGGTAGTAACGGGTTTTAGAACCTACTACTGGAGTAGCTATATAAATTTGCTCAGTGGTTCAATCCATTGAAGAGTGTTCGGAAACTTCAGATCGTGCAGAATGCAGCTGCAAGAGCAGTCATGGGCTTTCCTAAATATGCCCATGTTACACCAACACTCCGCAGTCTGCATTGGTTGCCGATCAGTTTCCGGTCACAATTCAAAGTGTTGGTTATGACCTATAAAGCCCTTCATGGCACCGGGCCAGGTTATCTCCAGGACCGTCTTCTGCCGCACAAATCCCAGTGACCAATTAGGTCCCACAGAGTTGGCCTTCTCCGGGTCCCGTCAACTAAACAATGTCGTTTGGCGGGACCCAAGGGAAAAGCCTTCTCTGTGGTGGCCCCGGCCCTCTGGAACCAACTCCCCCCCAGAGATCAGAATAGTCCCCACCCTCCTTGCCTTTTGTAAGCTCCTTAAAACCCACCTCTGCTGTCAGGCATGGGGGAACTGAGATATTCTTTCCCCCTAGGCTTTTATAATTTATGCATGGTATGTTTGTATGTATGTTTGGTTTTATAAATAAGGGTTTTTTTAGCTGTTTTAGTATTGGATTGTCACATGCTGTTTTTACCACTGTTAGCCGCCCCGAATCCACGGAGAGGGGCGGCATACAAATCCAATAAATAGATAGATAGATAGATAGATAGATAGATAGATAGATAGATAGATAGATAGATAGACAGACAGACAGACAGACAGACAGACAGACAGACAGACTAGATAGATAGATAGATAGATAGATAGATAGATAGATAGAGAGAGAGAGAGAGAGAGAGAGATACAGATAGAGATACAGATAGATAAGATAGATAGATAGATAGATAGATAGATAGATAGATAGATAGATAGATAGATAGATAGATAAGATAGATAGGTAGGTAGATAGAAAAGATAGATAGATAGATAAGATAGATAGATAGATAGATAGATAGATAGATAGATAGATAGAAAAGATAGATAGATAGATAGATAGATAGATAGAAAAGATAGATAGATAGATAGATAGATAGATAGATAGATAGATAGATAGATAGAAAAGATAGATAGATAGATAGATAGATAGATAAGATAGATAAGATAGATAAGATAGATAGATAGATAGATAGATAGATAGATAGATAGATAGATAGATAGATAGAAAAGATAGACAGACAGACAGACAGACAGACAGACAGACAGACAGATAGATAGATACGTCAATGAAATCAGATTTGTCACTCACCACCTGCCTCGGAAGCGGGAAGATGTAGCCATTTTGTGGAAGGGCTGAGCTGGACGGGCTTTGCTGGAAATATTCATTGCGACGATCGTTTTGTAAAAATTACAAAAGCAGGCCTATTTTTTTTAAAAACCCAAAACCTAGGCAAATGGTAGACACAGGCAGTGATGACTTTACAATGGGAGGAATTCGCAAACCACACTGTAGGAAGCCTGCTAGCAATATCTAACTAATTAAAGCCATTAAAATTAAGCAACGCACAGCATTAAAAAATGCCGGGGAAACAGGGCATTTTCCATTCCCTTGGTGGGAAGACAATTTTCCCCCCGAAATTCTCCAGAGGGGAAAAAAAGTACAGTATCTGGGAAATGTTCAAGGGCAGAATTCACCCGGGGCGTAAAAGTCCCTTAAGCATTCGTTCCCTCTAGAGGTGGAATGGAAGGCTGAGAAACCAAAATGCAAACACATTTTTTTTTAATTTAAAAAATCTGCTGCTGCTGACACTTATAACATACAATAATAGAGGTCTTCTAGTCCAAACCCTGCTCAAATATGGGACCTTAGTTGTTGTTTTCTTGCAGACATCTCGTCCCCAAGTAGATAACATCATCAGTGCTAAAGGGAGGGAAGATAATAATAATAATAATAATAATAATAATAATAATAATAATAATAATAATGGTATGTTTGTGTGTATGCTTGCTTTTAATAATGGGGTTTTTAGTGTTTTTTAAATTATTAGATTTGTTCTTACATTGTCTTTGTTATTGTTGTGAGCCGCCCCAAGTCTACAGAGAGGGGCGGCATACAAATCTAATAAATAATAATAACAGAGTTGGAAGGGACCCTAGAGGTCTTCTAGTCCAACCCCCTGCTTAAGCAGAAAACCCTTCACTACTTCAGACAGATGGTTATCCAACATTTGCTTAAATACTTCCAGTGTTGGAGCACTCACAACTTCTAGAGGCAAGCTGTTCTACTGATCAACTGTTCTGACTGTCAGGAAATTTAGTTCTAAGTTACTTCTCTCCTTGTTTAGTTTTGACCCATTGCTTCTTGTTCTACCCTCAGGTGCTTTGGAGAATAGCTTGACTCCTTCTTCTTTGTGGCAATCCCTGAGATATTGGAAGACTGCTATCATGTCTCCCCTGGTCCTTCTTTTCATTAAACTAGCCAGGCCCAGTTCCTGCAACTGTTCTTCCTATGTTTTATCCTCCAGTCCCCTAATCCTCTTTGTCGCTCTTCTCTGCACTCTTTCTAGAGTCTCAACATCCTTTTTGCATCGTGGCGACCAAAACTGAATGCAGCGTTCCACATGGCCTTATAAAGTAGTATTAACACTTCACGTGATCTTAATTCTATCCCTCTGTTGATGCAGCCTAGAACTGTGTTGGCTTTTTTGGCAGCTGCTGCACACGGCTGGTTCCTATTTAAATGATTGTCCACTAGGACTCCAAGGTCCCTCTCACAGTTACTGCTGTTGAGCAAAGTACCACATATACTGTACGTGTGCATTTTGTTTTTCTTGCCTAAATGTAGAACCTTACTTTTTTCACCATTGAATTTCATTTTATTAGATAGCGCCCATTGTTCACGTTTGTCAAGATCCTTCTGTTTCCTCTCTTTATATACTAATGTCTTTCTCCGTCGATGTCGGTGGGAGTGTTCTTGGTGGTTCCTTGGTGAAGCTGTTGTTTACTGTTGGGTTGTTTGTCTGAATGAGTAGTTCCTTGATTGGGGTGTTGTTTACTTCTTGATTGTTGATCAAGTGTTAATCTTGGCATTAATCTCTGTTTATCTGGGATTTGATTGCTAGCGAGGAGGTGTTTTGGTCTTTTAGTTTCCTTTCAGCTTTTTTTTGGGGGGGGGAGATAATTTTTTTATTTTTCTCCACCTTAGAATAATAACATACATAAAAAAACACAACATCAATATATTATATAACACTATATATAATGTTAAAATCTTCTTATCTAATAACAGGTGAAAAATACAGAAGGATCTTGATTTGTTTGTTTGTTTGTTTGTTTGTTTGTTTGTTTGTTGATTGATTGATTGATTGATTGATTGATTGATTGATTGATTGATTGGATTTGTATGCCGCCCCTCTCTGTGGACTCGGGGCAACTAACAACACTGATAAAAACAATATGTAGCAATCCAATAAAATGAAATTAAATGGTGAACAAAGTAAGGTTCTACATTTATCCACTGAATATAAAACCTATTTGGACCGAGAGTCACTGCTCACAGTCACTCATGCCCTCATCACCTCGAGACTCGACTACTGTAGTGCTCTCTACATGGGGCTACCTTTGAAGAGTGTTCGGAAACTTCAGATCGTGCAGAATGCAGCGGCGAGAGCAATCATGGGCTTTCCCAAAAATGCCCATATAACACCAACACTCTGCAGTCTGCATTGGTTGCCGGTCAATTTCCGGTCACAATTCAAAGTGTTGGTTATGACCTATAAAGCCCTTCATGGCATCGGACCAGCATATCTCTGGGACCGCCTTCTGCCGCACGAATCCCAGCAACTGATTAGGTCCCACAGAGTTGGCCTTCTCCGGGTCCCATCAACTAAACAATGTCGTCTGGTGGATCCCAGAGGAAGAGCCTTCTCTGTGGCGGCCCCAAGTCTCTGGAACCAGCTCCCCCCGGAGATTAGAACTGCCCCCACCCTCCTTGCCTTCCGTAAACAAGGAGCGCAGCAGCAGGGAAAGAAAGGAGAACTGAGCCAAGACCAGTAATCCAGGAAGTGACAGCCGCCAATCAGCTGGAGCTGCTCAGGCATCTTCATTTCCGCTCCGTCCTGCCTGCTGCCCACCCCTGATGCCCAGATTGCGAGCTCGATCAAAGAGGGTTAGTGGTCCCCCACCAGGACCAAAAACAGAACAGTCATTTCACTATGTTCAAAAGAGTTAGAAACATAGAAGACTGACAGCAGAAAAAGACCTCATGGTCCATCTAGTCTGCCCTTATACTATTTCCTGTGTTTTATCTCATGATGGATCTATTTTTATCCCAGGCATGTTTACATTCAGTTACTGTGGATTTACCAACCACGTCTGCTGGAAGTTTGTTCCAAGCATCTACTACTCTTTCAGTGTAATAATATTTTCTCACATTGCTTTTGATCTTTCCCCCAACTAACTTCAGATTGTGTCCCCTTGTTCTTGTGTTCACTTTCCTATTAAAAACACTTCCCTCCTGAACCTTATTTAACCCTTTAACATATTTAAATGTTTCAATCATGTCCCCCCTTTTCCTTCTGTCCTCCAGACTATACAGATTGAGTTCATTAAGTCTTTCCTGATACGTTTTATGCTTAAGACCTTCCACCATTCTTGTAGCCCGTCTTTGGACCCGTTCAATTTTGTCAATCTCTTTTTGTAGGTGAGGTCTCCAGAACTGAACACAGTATTATTCCAAATGTGGTCTCACCAGCACTCTATACAGCAGGATCACAATCTCCCTCTTCCTGCTTGTTATACCTCTAGCTATGCAGCCAAGCACCCTACTTGCTTTTCCTACCGCCCGACCACACTGCTCACCCATTTTGAGACTGTCAGTTGGAATTTAATGCTTTTTCCCCTCCAACCCCTCCCCTCATCCTACATTTCTCTCTGTTTCCCTTTCCTATTTTCCCCACTATTTTCCGTTTCATTTGCGTTTTTATTCTCTAATAAGTCCAATAAAATGATTACTATGTAGGCAGTAACATTAAAAAAAGAGGAAGAACGCCTGGAGATTAAGGGAATGCTTCTTATCTGATGAGTAAAAGACGGAGTCATTTTTTAAGATCTCCGATATTAAATTAGAATATTATTTTCTGAAAGCTGCAAAGGTGTATTTGAAGTGATGTATCGCGCATACACGCGATGCTCCCGATAGCTGAAAAGCTGCATCGTGAACTAATTGGAAAAAAAAAATCACATTTTTTAAAAAAGAAAAAAAATCATCCATGTAAAAGCTGCTTTTTATTATTAGCCGTTAGTTAACAATTAGCTGAGTTAAATTGTTCCTAGCTGTTTTATGTGTGCGAGAGAGATGACATTAGCTTTAATCCAAAGTGAATTTCAGATTTAAATAGGGAAAGTTTAAAGTGATTCACTTAACAAACACAGCAAGAAAAGTTCATAAAACGGAATAAATCCACTTAATGATTTTTTTTTTCATGTAACAACAAAAATTGGGGGCTCGATTATAGTGGTCATAAGTTGAGGACTACATCTACAGAGCCTATTTTGACTGCTTTTTTTAGTTACTCACATTTTACACCCTGCAAATCAGGCGTTTTGTTGGTTAATGCAATTTTAAACAACCCACAAAATTGTATTCAATCTCGAGAGGTGATTTGTTTGTAGGGTTAAGTGGTTCGTAGGATTAAGTGGCATAGATAAGTGGTTTGGCAAAATACAGGTATTTTATAGTCCACAATGGGGAGGCCAGGAACTATTGGGGGAAAAACTTGAGAAATCGTTAAGAGATACAGTGTTCCCTCGCTTTTTGTGGAGGATGCATTCCGAGACCACCCGCGAAAGTCGAATTTCCGCAAAGTAGAGATACGGAAGTAAATACACTATTTTTGGCTATGAACATTATCATAACCCTTCCCTTAACACTTTAAACCCCTAAATTGCAATTTTCCATTCCCTTAGCAACCATTCAGATTATTACTCACCATGTATATTTATTAAAGTTTATTAAAAAAAATATTTATTAAAGGCAAACAAAAGTTTGGCGATGACTTATGACGTCATTGGGTGGGAAAAACCATGGTATAGGGGAAAAACCCACAAAGTATTTTTTAATTAATATTTTTGGAAAACCGTGGTATAGACTTTCCACGAAGTTCGAACCCGCGAAAATCGAGGGAACACTGTATTACACAAGCCGACTTAGAATTGAGACCAGAAATACAGTGGAACCTCGGTTAGTGAATGCCTGGGTTAGGGAACAATTCAGTTAGTGACCAAAAATTTTGCTAAAAATTGTTTGTTTGTTTATATTTATAAGCTGCCTATAAAACATACAAAAATGTATTAATTATAGACATTACTAAAATGACAAACCCGATTTAGAGAGATAGAACATAACCATTACAGTATAGTAATACTAAGTTGCATAGTAACGAAAATCAATGGATGGATGACAGATCTATCCATTGAAAGATCAAAAGCAACATGAGAAAATATTACAGTATTTGACTGAAAGAGTAGTAGATCCTTGGAACAAACTTCCAGCAGACGTGGTTGGTAAATCCACAGTAACTGAATTTAGACATGCCTGGGATAAACATAGATCCATCCTAAGACAAAATACAGGAAATCGTATAAGGGCAGACTAGATGGACCACGAGGTCTTTTTCTGCCGTCAATCTTCTATGTTCCTATGTTTTTAGATGTTCATACTGAAGAAAAGCAGTAACGCATAATTATAAAAGATTACTTGGGAAAATATATACAACAATAAAATAGGCATTCAGGTAAAGAAAGGAATAGGTAGTTTGGTTTTGATTTATAGTTGTTTTAATAATGTTAATTTGTTTATTATTTTTACTTTTTAAAATACTTTGAAGTATGTAATAAATAAAATATAGACTTTACAGTGGGAGGGGGGAGGTGAACATAGCCTGTGTGATAAATCATTAAAGTATATATGAAATTAATTTGTTAATGGAAAAAGGCATGTACTAATTTATATACTTGAGACAAATTATAGTCTGGGGTATAATTAATATGATATAAATATAGTCACTTTAATGCTAATATAATGCTAATATCTGTATGTACTACTATTAATTTAATTTTCTTCAATTTTCTTCTGTACTTACTATTGTGTTTTCTTTTTTAAAAATGGAAAATTAATAAAAAATATGTAAAAAGAAAAGAAAACATATACAAAAATTAAGACCTCTCTCGGCTGTGGCGAGGGAGGCATTCGCCCAGGTTTGCCTGGTGCACCAGTTGCGACCCTACCTGGACCAAGAGTCACTGCTCATAGTCACTCATGCCCTCATCACCTCGAGGCTCGACTAGTGTAATGCTCTCTACATGGGGCTACCTCTGAAAAGTGTTCGGAAACTTCAGATCGTGCAGAATGCAGCTGCGAGAGCTATCATGGGCTTTCCTAAATTTGCCCATGTTACTTCAACACTCCGCAGTCTGCATTGGTTGCCGATCGGTTTCCGGTCACAATTCAGATTGTTGGTTATGACCTATAAAGCCCTTCATGGCATCGGACCAGAATATCTCCGGGATCGCCTTCTGCTGCACGAATCCCAGCGACCAGTTAGGTCCCACAGATTTGGCCTTCTCCGGGTCCCATCGACTAAACAATGTCGTCTGACGGGACCCAAGGGAAGAGCCTTCTCTGTGGTGGAACGGTCACAAGTCCCCTTTTTTTCAGCGCCGTTGGAACTTCGAACGGTGGCTAAATGAACTGCGTCTCAGGAATATTATTTTTTTTCTCAAAAAAAACAACAAACGAACCCATCCTTGGAACATTTTAGTTACCGCTGCGATTGATGACGTAAATCGTTGGAAATGTTTTAGTCAGAAAGAGTGAATGGGCTCGCCGGGCTCTGCCAACGTTTTGATGAATGTCTGCCAGAACATTAAGAGCTGGTTTTGAGGATCGGGAATCAATGCCGCTCCCTCTGCTTATTTTACAAACATTTTTCCTGAACAAAATTGGTTCCTTTATTCATTTGCTAAGTTCATTTATTGGTTTTGCTATACAGGGGCACCTCTACCTAAGAACGCCTCTACTTAAGAACTTTTCTAGATAAGAACCGGGTGTTCAAGATTTTTTTGGCCTCTTCTTAAGAACCATTTTCTACTTAAGAACTCGAGCCTGGAAAAAATTCCCAGGAAATTTGAGAGCAGCATGAAGGCCCGGCCAGTTTCCTGCCATTCCCGCTGGGTTTCTCTCTCTGGCGCAGTGTATGGGAGGCAGCCTCATGCTGGGTGTATGGGAGGCACGTGCTCCTCCTCGCTGCGTCAGAGTCCCTCTTTTTCTTTTTAAAGCCTTAAAATTTTGGATTTTTTTGATTCCCCTCACTTCACCTTCTTCCTTCGCCAGCGACTGTCTTCCTCCTCTTCCTCCTCCTCCTCTTCCTCCTCCTCCTCTTCTTCCTCCTCCCACCCAAATTCCAAGCTTTTATTTCTTTCCCAATGGGTTTACATGCATTATTTGCTTTTACATTGATTCTATGGGAAAAATTGCTTCTTCTTACAAACTTTTCTACTTAAGAACCTGGTCATGGAACGAATTAAGATCTTTTTTTAAAAAATATATCTTTATTGGTTATTTACATTAATAAAAACAAAACAACATAGAAAGAAACCATACATACATACAAACAAGACAAAATAAAGCATTGTGCTTTATACATTAAATAACTTTGGTATCAGAACCTGAGCCGGGGTGGTGCAGCAGGTAGAGTGCTGTACTGCAGGCCACTGAAGCTGACTGTAGATCTGAAGGTCAGCGGTTCAAATCTCATCACCGGCTCAAGGTTGACTCAGCCTTCCATCCTTCCGAGGTGGGTAAAATGAGGACCCGGATTGTGGGGGCAATAGGCTGGCTCTGTTAAGAAGTGCTATTGCTAACATGTTGTAAGCCGCCCTGAGTCTAACGAGAAGGGTGGCATAAAAATCGAATAAATAAATAAATAAATAAATAAATAAATAAATAAATAAATAAATAAATAAATAAATAAATAAATAAATAAATACCTGCTATATAGCAGGATATTTTTTTTGTTTGCTGCTTATTCATTTGCAACCATTTCAATTCCTAATTACTAATACACGTTAGTCTCCTTAAATTTTCAATATCTATTTCTCTATGTTTCCTTTTGTTTCAACTATATTTATTCTGTGGTATAACGGTACATTAAAGCAACCAGATTTACATTTGACAACAAAGTTCTTAAGTAGAGGTACCACTGTACAGTATTTCCATTCCACCTTTCTCATCCTGCTTACAATCTCTTTGAACTGTTGCCTTCTGGCAGAAGATACGGAACAACTAGAACTCGGACCACACGTTTCCTGAATAATTTTTATCCCAAAGCTGCACTCGCACTTAACAACGAACTAAAGAGTCACCATCAGTGAACTGTTGGACAATATTACTCAGTTTGTCATGTAGATGGTTGAGTGGTTCAGGGTGGGGAATTTGTAGTGGGTGGGACATTTTATTCTATTTTTTTATTCTATTTTTTATTCTATTTTTAAATTTTATGTATGGTGGGACTGGTCTCTGGGTGTCACACGACTTTCATTGCCAATGACAATTCGTTGTTTTGACAATGACAATAAATTTATTATTATTATTATTATTCCTGCAAAAGGCAGCGTGCATATCGGTTTTTCCAGGGGGGGCTTCCAGTGTTGGGTTGCTAGTCTGTATGAGCCACACTGCATACCGGTAGCGAAAATGGCGCTTCGTGCACAGATCCACATTGCTGGCGTGCATGCGCCCCCCAGTGAGAATTTGCTTCGGCGCATGCGCAGGAAGCAAGATCTCATGAGAGGACACGCGGGTGCGATTTCGGCAAATTTTTGCTTCTGTGCATGCATGGACGGATTCCATTACAAAATGTTGAAACTCCTTGTTGAATTACCCATCCGCCAATCTTAAATACCTATGGGGAGTGGCCAATAATTCCCCAGAGTTAACAAACTACAGACTACAGTGGTACCTCTACCTAAGAACACCTCTATTTACGAACTTTTCTAGATAAGAACCGGGTGTTCAAGATTTTTTTGCCTCCTCTCAAGAACCATTTTTCACTTACAAACCCAAGCCCCCGAAACTGTAACCGGAAAAGGGAGAAGCCTCCATGGGGCCTCTCTAGGAATCTCCTGGGAGGAAACAGGTCCAGTAGGGGGAAGCCTCTGTGGTGCCTCTCTAGGAATCTCCTGGAAGGAAAGTGGGCTGGTAAAGGTGGAGAGAAGCCTCTGTGGCACCTCTCTAGGAATCTCCTGGGAGGAAAGAGGGACGGAATAGGTGAGGAGAATCCTCCGTTGGGCCTCTCTAGGAATCTCCTGGGAGGAAACAGGGTTGGAAAAGGCAGGGAGAAGCCTCTGTGATGTCTCTCTAGGAATCTCCTGGGAGGAAAGAGGGACGGAATAGGTGAGGAGAATCCTCCGTTGGGCCTCTCTAGGAATCTCCTGGGAGGAAACAGGGTTGGAAAAGGCAGGGAGAAGCCTCTGTGATGTCTCTCTAGGAATCTCCTGGGAGGAAAGAGGGATGGAAAAGGCGGAGAGAAGTCTCTCTGGGGCCTCTCTAGGAATCTCCTGGGAGGAAACAGGGCCGGAAAAGGCGTGGAGAAGCCTCCACAGGACCTCTCTAGAAATCTCCTGGAAGGAAACAGGTTTGGAAAAGGTGGGGAGAAGCCTCCGTGAGGTCTCTCTAGGAATCTCCTGGGTGGAAACAAGGCCTCCACCTTCCCTGTGTTTCCCCAATCGCACACATTGTTTGCTTTTGCATTGATTCCTGTGGGAAAAATTGTTTCTTTTTACAAACTTTTCTACTTAAGAACCTGGTCACGGAACAAATTAAGTTCGTAAGTAGAGGTACCACTGTACTTCCTTTTCCCATATAAGTATTCTTCTCTTTTTCTTAGTCTTCTAAAGCGGGCATCCAACAGAGGCTCGTTGTCAACCTCCCCCTGTGAGTCAGACTGCTCCCAAAATCAGCCAATGAGCTTTGGTGCCTGTTCTGTCGGGCTCTCTGGTAGAATCCTCCCAAAAATTCACAGGTACAAATTTCAGACACACACACGTTTGAAAATTCAAAACAATGTTCTTTATAATGAAAATTCACTTAAACCAAGCCCTCTTTTGGTATAGCAAAGAGCACTGGTCTCCAAACAAACTGGTAATTTATACAAGTCCCTTCTCAGTTCTGTGATACTTAGCTTGCAGCTGTGAGGCAATTCACAGTCCTTCTTCTTTCACAAAGTGAAACACACTTTGCTCTGGTTTAGTTTCAAAGTGGGGAAAAATCAGCAGACAAAAAGTCAAAGTCAGTAAAGCAGGCACAAAACACAACGATCAGATAATCCTCCACAACGGCCAAACCCACAGGCTGCTCTTTATAGCAGCCTCACTAATTACCACAGCCCCACCCAACCACAGGTGGCCTCATTTTCTTTGATAATAATCTCTCAGTTGTTGTTGCCTATGCATCGCTCTCCGCATGCGTGGCTGTATCATTAACTCTTGTTCCAAATCCAAGGAGGAGCTAGATAATTGATCTCCTTCTGAGCTGTCTGCCACACTCTCCTCCTCCCTGTCACTCATGTCTTCTTGGTCAGAGAAGCCTTCATCATCAGATTCCACCGGGGGGGGGGAAACAGGCCTGCAGCATGTGGATGTCTCCCCCAGCTCCACCATCCTTGGGGTAGGAGCTGGGCCAGAGCTAACCACAACAGGTGCCTGAGTGGAAGATTTGAACCCAGGTCTCAACCACTTTTCTGAAAACAGTCTTGACGAGCTCTTTCCTTCCATTCAAATCTGGAAGCTCCCCGTCTATCGCATTTTTCTTTCATCAGCTTTCATGAGACCCGGTTTAAAAATAATTTAAAAAATGAAATAAATTAAAAATAAACCAGATAATTTTTGGCATGACTCGTGTTCCAATCGGTGCCCGGAGATGCCAGAATTAGACTTAAGAGGATAAAAGACAACTTGATCTTAGAACCTCTTAAAAAGGCTTCCCACCCCCCCTTTTCCCTAAGGCTATTCTGATTTTGATTTTAATCTTTCTTTTTTTTTAAAGAAACAGCGGGACACAATGATTATACCTTCTTTAAAAAAAATATAAAATTGCACCAAACCAGATTTGCATTTAAAACCCCACATGCTCCATTGAACAATTGGATCTGGTTTCCGAGCTCCATACTGGGTAAGGGATGTGTCCAATCCAATCTACAGCTGGGAGAGAAGATTAGGATAAGCAAAATCCTTTTCTCTAATTTCTCCCAAGATTGTTTTTTTTTCAAAAAAAAAATTCATGCTGGCAATGACGTGTCTGTTGTTTTTTTGCCGCATGTTCAAACAGCTGGTCCTCGAATTGCGACCACAGTCGGAGCCCAAAATGTTACTAAGTGATAAGTGAATTTCACCCAATTTTATGGCTCTTATTGCCACAATTGTTAAGTGAATCACTGCGGTTTGTTAAATTAGCAAAGTGCTTCTCAATTATTTTATTTATTTATATTTATTTATTTATTAGATTTGTATGCCGCCCCTCTCCGTAGACTCGGTAGATTTTCTGTTATGGCCCACCCCCCTAGGAAATTGGATTTTTGAGCCTGCTTTTGACTTTAATATTTTTATTTATTTTATTATTAGAGTTGGAAGGGACCTTGCAGATAATCTAGTCCAGTGAGGGCGAACCTTTGTTTTTTCTTGGGTGCGGAAACAGCTTTCACACATGCGTGAGTGCCCACACCCATAATTCAATGCCTGAGGAGGGAGAAACAAGGGGACACAATTTATTTATTTATTTATTGGATTTGTATGCCCCCCCTCTCCGTAGACTCGGGGCGGCTAACAACAATGATAAAAACAGCATGCAACAATCCAATAATAAAACAACTAAAAACCCTTATTATAAAGCCAAACATACACACAAACATACCATGCATAACTTGTAATGGCCTAGGGGGAAGGAATATCTCAACTCCCCCATGCCTGGTAGTAGTTTGCGAAAGACAGGGAGGGTGGGGGCAGTTCTAATCTCTGGGGAGAGTTGGTTCCAGAGGGCCGGGGCCGCCACAGAGAAGGCTCTTCTTCTGGGGCTCACCAAATGACACTGTTTAGTCGACGGGACCTGGAGAAGGCCAACTCTGTGGGACCTTATCGGTCACTGGGATTCGTGCAGTAGCAAGCGGTTCTGGAGGTAATCTGGTCCAATGCCATGTAGGGCTTTAAAGGTCATGACCAACACTTTGAATTGTGACCGGAAACTGATCGGCAGCCAATGCAAGCCACGGAGTGTTGAAGAAACAATCTGAAGTTAGTTGGGGGAAAGATCAAAAGCAACATGAGAAAATATTATTTGACTGAAAGAGTGGTAGATCCTTGGAACAAACTTCCAGCAGACATGGTTGATAAATCCACAGTAACTGAATTTAAACATGCCTGGGATAAACATATATCCATTCTAAGATAAAATACAGGAAATAGTATAAGGGCAGACTAGATGGACCCCACCTCCCGGAGGCCCTCTGGAGGCCAGAAACGACCTGTTTCCCAACTTCTGGTGGGCCCAGTAGGCTTGTGTTTCACCCTCCCCAGACTCCAAATTCTTCCCTGGAGCCAGGTAAGGTAAAAACGCCCTCCGTATCCCCCCGGAGGCTCACTGGAAGCCAAAATCGCCCTCCCAGAGCCTCTGTGCAAGCCAAAAATCAGCTGGCCAGCACACATATGCATGTTGGAGCTGAGCTAGGGCAACGGTGCGTGTTGCCTTAACCATGTTTTGGTTAGGCAGATATGACTCTGCGTGCCACCTGTGGCACCATTGCCATAGGTTCGCCATCACTGATCTATTATTATTATTATTATTTATTAGATTATTTATTAGGTTTGTATGCCGCCCCTGATCAGACCCTGTGTCAAAAGAAGGCCCTAACCACGGTAGCCTACAGCATATTGATGACACCTCCTTGTAGGGAGACGGGAAGGACCCCCCCTCAGAGAAGCATTGACAATCTCCTGGACCCAGCTCTGTGTCACCTCCCTGCTGGCCGAAACCAGCCAGGAGGGACACGGGTCCAGCAAACAGGTGGCGTAACTCATAGCTCCAATGGCCTTGTCCACTTCATCAGGTGTCACCAGGTCAAATCCATCCAGACAGATGGGCCCCAGTCACCTCGACTGACCCATTGTCAGCCGACACTGCAGTCCAATTGGAGTCGAGGTCCGTCCGAATCTGAGCAATTTTATCAGCGAAAAATGTGTTAAAGTCCTCGGCACTGCCCTGCAAGGGCTCCCCAACTCCCCCCTGGTTAAGGAGTGGGTCACCCTAAACAGAGTGGCCGGGCGGGATTCCGCTAATGCAATCAAGGCGGCAAAATATACTCATCTTGCCGCCTTGACCGCCACTTTGTAAGTCTTAATATGAGCTCTTACAAGTGTTTGATCAGACTCAGGTTTACTTTTCCTCCACTGCTTCTCTAGATGTTTCTTCTGGCGTTTCAACATCTGGAGTTCCTAGGTAAACAAAGGCACTCTCCGGGGTCTAGTGCCATAGAGAGGTCGCAAGGGCACAATCCGGTCAAGAGCCTCCATCACAGCCTTGTTCCAGGCCACAGCGAGAGACTCTGCCAAACTATGTATGAGTGAATCCTGTAAAACCCAAATGCCCTCTGTAAGCCCTCTGGGTCCATCAGGCGCCTGGGGAGAGTTGTGGTTGGCTCTGGCCCAGCTCCTGCCCCAAGGACTGTGGATGTGGGGGAGACATCCACATGCCGCAGGCCTGTTTTGCCCCCGGTGGAATCTGCTGTTGAAGGCTCCTCTGACCAAGAAGACATGAGTGACGGGGAGGAGGAGAGTGGGGCAGACAGCTCCGAAGGAGATCAATTATCTATCTCCTCCTTGGATTCAGAACAAAAGTTAATGATACAGTCACGCATGCGGAGAGCGATGCATAGGCAGCAACAACGGAGAGATTATTATCAAAGAAAATGAGGCCAGCTGTGGTTGGGTGGGGCTGTGGTCATTAGTGAGGCTGCTATAAAGAGCAGCCTGTGGGTTTGGCCGTTGTGGAGGATTATCTTATCCTTGTGATTCGTGACTGCTTTACTGACTTTGACCTTTTGTGTGCTCATTTTTCCCCGCTTTGAAACTAAACCAGAGCAAAGTGTGTTTCACTTTGTGAAAGAAGAAGGACTGTGAATTGCCTCACTGCTGCAAGCTAAGTATCACAGAACTGATAAGGGTCTTGTACAAATTACCAGTTTGTTTGGAGACCAGTGCTCTTTGCTATACCAAAAGAGGGCTTGGTTTAAGTTAATTTTCTTTATAAAGAACATTGTTTTGAATTTTCAAACGTGTGTGTGTCTGAAATTGTAACTTTGCATTTTTGGGAGGATTCTACCAGAGAGCTCGACAGAACAGGGAGGAACCACCTAATTGGTTCCACCTCCCTACGGGGGAGAATTGGACCCTTGAAGTCGAGCCATAGCAGAAAATGGTCTGACCATGACAAAGGCAACACTTCTAAGCCCCTTAATCTCAGACCGTTACTCAGCTGCTCTGAGAGAAATATCATGTTGGGTGCATGCCCCCCCTCGTGGGTCGGACCCTGAACTACTTGGGTCAGGTCCATGGCTGTCATGGTGGCCCTGAACTCCTGCACTAACCCAGAGGATTCACCGAGCGGCGGCAGGTTAAGATCCCCCAAGACAATAAGTCTGGAGAGCTCCACCGCCAGCCCAGCTACCTCCTCAAGTAGCGCAGGCAGGGCTGTTGACATGCAACTGGAAGGCAGGTACGTGAGCAACAAGCCCACCTGAACCCCTAGGTCTGTTCTGTCGGGCTCTCTGGTAGACTCCTCCTAAAAATTCACAGGTACAAATTTCAGACACACACACGTTTGAAAATTCAAAACAATGTTCTTTATAATGGAAAGTCACTTAACCTAAGCCTTCTTTTGGTATAGCAAAGAGCACTCTGTTTGGAGACGAGTACAAACTGGTAATTTGTACAAGTCCCTTATCAGTTCTGTGATACTTAGCTTGCAGCTGTGAGGCAATTCACAGTCCTTCTTCTTTCACAAAGTGAAACACACTTTGCTCTGGTTAAGTTTCAAAGCGGGGAAAAATCAGCACACAAAGGTCAAAGTCAGTAAAGCAGTCAGGAAACACAACGATCAGATAATCCTCCACAATGGCCAAACCCACAGGCTGCTATTTATAGCAGCCTCACTAATCACCACAGCCCCACCCAACCACAGGTGGCCTCATTTTCTTTGATAATAATCTCTCAGTTGTTGCTGCCTATGCATCGCTCTCCGCATGCGTGGCTGCATCCTTAACTCTTGTTCTGAATCCAAGGAGGAGCTAGATAATTGATCTCCTTCTGAGCTGTCTGCCACACTCTCCTCCTCCCTGTCACTCATGTCTTCTTGGTCAGAGGAGCCTTCATCATCAGATTCCACCGGGGGCAAAACAGGCCTGCAGCATATGGATGTCTCCCCCACATCCACAGTCCTTGGGGCAGGAGCTGGGCCAGAACTAACCACAACAGCTATAAAAGCCACCTGTACCCCCTCCATCTCCAAAGGTTTTAAAGAAGAGATCGGACAACCATTTGCCTGAAGTGGTGTGGGGTTTCGTTTCTGAGCAGGGGGTCAGACTAGAAGATCTCCAAGGTCCCTTCTAACTGAGTTGAATTTTGGGGTGGGGAAGAAAACCCAAAGAAAACAACCCGCAGGTAAATTTTTCAGCTGGCATCGTAAAAGTGTTGAATTTGGGAACTCACAATCACAACGGCACCACCTTTTCTGACCCCCCCTCCCCCGGATTCGGATCCCCCCCACCGCCACGGAGGCAGGGAAGGTCCCTCTTCCTCCAGCCCACTGATTCAAGGTGGCATTTGAGAGGAATGGTTCCCTTTAGCACAGCCGACAGCTAATTTGTGTAAAGTTTAATTACAGCCGAGCGTTAATTAACTGGCAGTGTATGTTGCAATAGTAAAAGGGAGGCCATCTGTTCCAGGGGAAAATTTTGTCTTTTGGTCGGCCTCCTCCTCCTCCCCACCTCTGCTCCCTCCCCCTCCCCAGGTTTTGGATTTTAATAATGCCATGGCTGGAGGGGGAGGCGGGGAGGGGCAAGGATGACAAGGGGTGCAGCATAGGACCCTCTGCATTGAGAGTGGGAGGTTCCTTCACAGGGGAGAGAGATAGAGAGAGAGATCATGGAAGGAGAGGAGGGGGAAGAAGAAGAAGAAGAAGAAGGTGGCTGGGCAGAGATCAAGGTTCTTTTTTCCTGCTGCCCTTCCCTCTCCTCTCCTCCCCTCTCCTCCCTATCCCATCCCCTTCTCTCTCTCCTCTCCAGCTTCCTCTTCCTCTCCTCTCCAACTTCCTCTTCCTCTCCTCTCCAGCTTCCTCTTCCTCTCCTGTACAACTTCCTCTTCCTTTCCTCTCCAGCTTCCTCTTCCTCTCCTCTCCAACTTCCTCTTCCTCTCCTCTCCAGCTTCCTCTTCCTCTCCTCTCCAGCTTCCTCTTCCTCTCCTGTACAACTTCCTCTTCCTTTCCTCTCCTCTCCAACTTCCTCTTCCTCTCCTCTCCAGCTTCCTCTTCCTCTCCTCTCCAGCTTCCTCTTCCTCTCCTCTCCAGCTTCCTCTTCCTCTCCTCTCCAGCTTCCTCTTCCTCTCCTCTCCAGCTTCCTCTTCCTCTCCTCTCCAGCTTCCTCTTCCTCTCCTCTCCAGCTTCCTCTTCCTCTCCTCTCCAACTTCCTCTTCCTCTCCTCTCCTCTCCAGCTTCCTCTTCCTCTCCTCTCCAACTTCCTCTTCCTCTCCTCTCCAGCTTCCTCTTCCTCTTCCTTTCCTCTCCAACTTCCTCTTCCTCTCCTCTCCAGCTTCCTCTTCCTCTTCCTTTCCTCTCCAACTTCCTCTTTCTCTCCTCTCCAGCTTCCTCTTCCTCTCCTCTCCAGCTTCCTCTTCCTCTCCTCTCCAGCTTCCTCTTCCTCTCCTCTCCAGCTTCCTCTTCCTCTCCTCTCCAGCTTCCTCTTCCTCTCCTCTCCAGCTTCCTCTTCCTCTCCTCTCCAGCTTCCTCTTCCTCTCCTCTCCAGCTTCCTCTTCCTCTCCTCTCCAGCTTCCTCTTCCTCTCCTGTACAACTTCCTCTTCCTTTCCTCTGATCTCCAACTTCCTCTTCCTCTCCTCTCCTCTCCAGCTTCCTCTTCCTCTCCTCTCCAACTTCCTCTTCCTCTCCTCTCCAGCTTCCTCTTCCTCTTCCTTTCCTCTCCAACTTCCTCTTTCTCTCCTCTCCAACTTCCTCTTCCTCTCCCTTTCCTATCCAGCTTCCTCTTCCTCTTCCTTTCCTATCCAGTTTCTTCTTCCTCTTCCTTTCCAGCTTCCTCTCCCTTTCCTATCCAGCTTCCTCTTCCTCTTCCTTCCCTCTCCAGCTTCCTCACCCTTTCCTCTCCAGCTTCTTCTTCCTCCTCCTCTTCCTCTCCTCTCCAGCTTCCTCTCCCTTTCATCTCCAACTTCCTCTTTCTCTCCTCTCCTCTCCAGCTTCCTCTTCCTCTCCTCTCCAGCTCTCTCTCTCTCTCTCTCTCTCCAACTCAGGAAAAGCCTCTGCTGAATCTCAGAGCCAGGGTCCCTGTTTGTCCTCTTCTTCCCCTTCTTCCTTCCATCTCTAGCTCTTCCCTTCTCTCTTTCTGCAGCCGGTTGGCCAAGAGAGGAAGAGAGAGAGAGAGAAAGAGAGAGGAAGAAAGACCCCCTCCCTCTCTAAAGCTGAGTCATGAAAGTGCCGAGTGACTCGGCAATACCACCAAATCCCTTCCCAACTATATTTCCTTCCGAGAGGCCTTTCCCGGAATCGTTTGAGGGCCCATCAGCCACTCCTCCCCTCCGATGAAGAGATAACAAGGCCTCTGGGCCCCTTGTTCCTTGAAAAGAGCACTTGTCAGGTGGAGATATTTTACTTCATTTTAAAAGAAATGGCTCTTCAGAGCATCGATTTTTGAACTCGCGCCCAAGAACCGAGGCTAAAAGACGGCTCATTTACCGGCTCGTTCAGCCAGGCTTCGCGCACTAAAAGTGAAGAGGGAGAGGAAGGCGTTGAAGGCTTTTCTTCCGGATGGGCCTAGCCTCCTCTGTTGATGCTCTCCCGGCAACCGTTGCCATAGGGATGGCCGAGGGCTTCTGCCCGCCTCTCCCTTAGCAACTGGCATCAGGAAAGGACCTTGTGGGGGGGGGGTTTGGTTTGCCAAGGGATAGACGTGGAAGAGAATACAGTGGTACCTCTACTTAAGAACTTAATTTGTTCCGTGACCAGGTTCTTAAGTAGAAAAGTTTGTAAGTAGAAGCAATTTTTCCACAGGAATCAATGTAAAAGCAAATAATGTGTGCAATTGGGGAAACCACAGGGAGGGTGGAGGCCCCGTTTCCTCCCAGGAGGTTCCTAGAGAGGCCCCACGGAGGCTTCTCCCCACCTTTTCCGGCCCTGTTTCCTCCCAGGAGATTCCTAGAGAGGCTCCATGGAGGCTTCTCTATGCCTTTTCCCGCCCCTATTTCCTCCCAGGAGATTCCTAGAAGGGCCCCACGGAGGCTTCTCCCCATCTTTTCTGGCCCTGTTTCCTCCCAGGAGATTCCTAGAGAGGCCCCATGGAGGCTTCTCCCTGTCTTTTCCAGCCCTGTTTCCTCCCAGGAGTTTCCTAGAGAGGTCCCATGGAGGCTTCTCACCGCCTTTTCCGGCCCTGCTTCCTCCCAGGAGATTCCTAGAGAGGCCCCATGGAGGCTTCTCCCTATCTTTTCCCACCCCTATTTCCTCCCAGGAGATTCCTAGAGGGGCCCCACAGAGGCTTCTCCCCACCTTTCCCGGCCCTGTTTCCTCCCAGGAGATTCCTAGAGGGGCCCCACAGAGGCTTCTCCCCACCTTTTCCGGCCCTGTTTCCTCCCAGGAGTTTCCTAGAGAGGTCCCATGAAGCCAACTTTATTTTTTCACCCTGCTCTCTTATAAATCAGTGTTATCTCTATGCTGCTTCCAACATAGAAACATAGAAGACTGATGGCAGAAAAAGACCTCATGATCTATCTCGTCTGCCCTTATACTTTTTTCCTGTATTTTATCTTAGGATGGATATATGTTTTCCCAGGCATGTTTCAATTCAGTTCCTGTGGATTTACCAACCACGTCTGCTGGAAGTTTGTTCCAAGGATCTACTACTCTTTCAGTGAAATAATATTTTCTCATGTTGCTTTTGATCTTTTCCCCAGCTAACTTCAGATTGTGCCCCCTTGTTCTTGTGTTCACTTTCCTATTAAAAACACTTCCATCCTGGACCTTATTTAACCCTTTAACATATTTAAATGTTTCGATCATGTCCCCCCTTTCCCTTCTGTCCTCCAGACTCTACAGATTGAGTTCATTCAGTCTTTCCTGATACGTTTTATGCTTAAGACCTTCCACCATTCTTGTAGCCCGTCTTTGGACCCGTTCAATGTTGTCAATATCTTTTTGTAGGTGAGGTCTCCAGAACTGGACACAGTATTATTCCAAATGGGGTCTCACCAGCGCTCTATATAGCAGGATATATGTACCGTTTTACATGATGTGGTAACTTGTATACAATGAACTGCATTGATACAGTTGCAGGTGCAAGGACAGCTGTAGGGAGTTTTGGCAATGGGCAAAGAATGTGTTTTGATTTATTTATTATTATTATTTATTTATTACTTAGATTTGTATGCCGCCCCTCTCCAAAGACTCCGAAGATTGTTCCAGCCGGCATGGCCCTCCTGGAACATTTTGCTACAGGCTAGAATTTCCCTGGCCTACCCAAATATCTCCATGATTGCAAGACTTGGGGGGGAAAAACCATGCTAACTTATGCCAACAGATGATGTGAACTGAGCATCCATATGTGGCTTTGTGTCATATCTGGGCTTGCCCAACCATATGGCCTTTGACCTACACAAGGAATTCTACACCCCAATTCTGATTGTCTGAACAGGAGAATGCAGTGGCGGTCCCTAAGGGCAAGGCCTGGTCCCTTTCAGAGCCATTGTAACTTCGAACAGTCACTAAACGAATGGTCGCAAGTTGAGGATACCGGTAGCCTTCAAGCTCGAAGAATTGTAATTCTTATCAAAGAATAAGCCCGTCTGTAAATAAATAGGATTTATGAAATTCAGGATAGCCTTGGCTAATGATGCTCTGGGTCATCTTTTCATCTTTCGATAATATAAAAATCCTCCAGTTCTATGATTTTCCCCCCCTGCTTTCCTAAGGATTGCCTTGACCAAGAGGTGGACTAGATCAGTGTTTCCAAACCTTGGCAACTTGAAGATATTTGGACTTGAGCAAATATTTGGACTTGGCAACTTGGATATTTGGACAAATGCTGGCTGGGGAATTCTGGGAGTTGAAGTCCAAATATTTTCAAGTTGCCAAGGTTGGGAAACATTGGACTAGATGACCTCCCAGTCCTCTTCAGCCTTGGCCAATATGGTGGCTTCTCCACTGATTGAGGAAGGAGATTTGAACATCTGCATCCCCAGCTCTGTCTTTCTCTCTCTCTTCCTTAAACTTCAAAGCTGAAAGCTAATTAAAGCCAGCTTTTTTGTTCAAATGTTTTAAGAGAAAATGTAGAAAGTACTTTTCTTTTAATAACTAGAAAGATAAGGTTAAACCAGAATAAATTAATTTGCTAAGTCCTTCAGAAATATGATTTCTCTTCTCTCCCACTTCCCCCAATTTTCTCTCCCTCTTCCTTCCTCTTTTTTCTCTTCTCTTCCCTTCCCTGTAATTAGACTGTGTTGTTTCTCTCTATACCCATATAACATACATGGGTATGTGCATAATTTTTTGGTCATATTCATGTAGTGTATATTGGAGGTGGTGACCCTTTAAGAGCTGTGTGCAATAAAATTGCATTTTAATGTATCCCGAGTAGTGTACATTCAAAGTGACAATAAAACTATTCTTCTCTTCTCTTCTCTTCTCTTCTCTTCTCTTCTCTTCTGTAATTGGGGTCTTAGTGGATAACCAGCTAAACATCAGCCAGCAATGTGCAGCAGCGGCTAAAAAGCCAACACAATCCTAAGCTGCATGAACAGGGGGATACACTCCAAGACCAGAGAGGTAATAATACCACTCTATAAGGCCCTGGTCAGACCGCACCTGGAGTATTGCATCCAGTTCTGGTCACCACACTTCAAAAGAGACATAGAGACTCTAGAGAGGGTGCAGAAAAGAGCAACTAAAATGATAAAGGGACTAGAGACCAGGCCATACGAGGAAAGGTTGCTGGAACTGGGCATGGATAGTCTAGTAAAAAGAAGGGCTAGGGGGGACATGATAGCTGTATACAGGTACTTGAGGGGTTGCCACAGAGAGGAGGGGGACACACTGTTTTCTAGGGCACCAGAGGGCCGGACGAGGAACAACGGTTGGAAACTGACCAAGGAAAGATTCAACCTGGAGATAAGGAAGAATTTCCTGACAGTGAGAGCGATCAACCAGTGGAACGGCCTGCCAGCGGAGGTTGTGGACTCCCCAACTTTGGACACTTTCAAGAGGAGATTGGACTGCCATTTGGCTGGGGTGATGTAGGATTTCCTGCTCAGGCAGGGGGTTGATGACCTGTAAGGTCCCTTTCAACTCTAATAATAAATAGATAGATAGATAGATAGATAGATAGATAGATAGATAGATAGATAGATAGATAGATAAATAAATAAATTATTTTCCTCTCCTCTCCTGTTCTGTTCTGTTCTACTCTGTTCTATTCTACTCTTCTTCATTCCAATATTCTATTCTATTCTATTCCTACGGGACCGCCTTCTCCCGCTCGAATCCCAGAGGCCGATAAGGTCCCACAGAGTTGGCCTTCTCCAGGTCCCGTCGACTAAACAATGTCATCTGGCAGGACCTAGGGGAAGAGTCTTCTCTGTGGCAGCCCCAGCCCTCTGGAATCAACTCCCCCCGGATATTCAAACTGCCCCCAACCTCCTCACCGTCCGCAAGACTCTGAAGACCCATTTATGTCGCCAGGCATGGGGGAATTAATGTACCTCCCTTCTGACTAATAAGACTTGAGTATGGTATGATTGTGTAGTATCGATTGCTTTTTAATGATAGTGGGTTTTAACTATAGTTTTTTATTGTCAGATTTGTACTGTATTGTTCTTGTTGTGAGTTGCCCCAAGTCTTCGGAGAAGGGCAGCATACAAATATAATAAATTATTGATTATTATTATTAAGTATTGTATTGTATTCTATTGTATTCTATTGTATTCTATTCTTCATTCCAATATTCTATTTCATTCCATTCTATTGCACATCCCTTTACTTCCTTCCCTTCCCTTCCTTTTCCTTCCCTTCTTTCCTTTCTTTTCCCATTTCCTCTTCCTCTTCCCACCAAAAGAAGTCAAATCAACCAGGAACTCCAGGGTTTTCTTCCCTTTCATCCCGAGTCCTGTGGGATTGAGTGGCATGTAAATCAAATTAAATACATTGTAAATAATCTGGAGAGATTTGAGGAATGGGCCAAGAAAAGTCCCCACCAAGTGTTGTGGTTAGCTCTGGCCCAGCTCCTGCCCCAAGGACTGTGGGTGTGGGGGAGACTTCCACATGCTGCAGGCCTGTTTTGCCCCCGGTGGAATCTGATGAATCCTCTGACCAAGAAGACATGAGTGACAGTGAGGAGGAGAGTGGGGCAGACAGCTCAGAAGGAGATCAATTATCTAGCTCCTCCTTGGATTCAGAACAAGAGTTAATGATACAGCCATGCATGCGGAGAGCGATGCATAGGCAGCAACAACTGAGAGATTATTATCAAAGAAAATTAGGCCACCTGTGGTTGGGTGGGGCTGTGGTCATTAGTGAGGCTGCTATAAATAGCAGCCTGTGGGTTTGGCCATTGTGGAGGATTATCTGATCGTTGTGTTTCATGACTGCTTTACTGACTTTGACCTTTTGTGTGCTGATTTTTCCCCGCTTTGAAACTAAACCAGAGCAAAGTGTGTTTCACTTTGTGAAAGAAGAAGGACTGTGAGTTGCCTCACAGTTGCAAACTAAGTATCACAGAACTGATAAGGGACTTGTACAAATTACCAATTTGTTTGCAGACCAGTGCTCTTTGCTATACAAAAAGAGTGCTCTGTTTATTTGCATTTTCAGTATAAAGAACATTGTTTTGAATTTTCAAACGTGTGTGTGTCTGAAATTGTATCTGTGCATTTTTGGGAGGATTCTACCAGAGAGCTCGACAGAACACCAAGGAACCGACTGGATTCTGGATTCTGCACCCGATGACGTCAGCCACAATTTTCAGGGTGAAACGAGGGCCCCCTTTTTTCTTCAACCTATTTCTATGCCAGCGTCGGCCAAAACTTTTTCTGGGACACCGCAGAACTAAATGAAAATTTAGCGGTGGGGTGTAAAAATTAAATACTGAGATAAACACTGGAACAGGTGAGACACTATAATATGATTCACAACAGAAGGAACAGTTCATATAATTTGGGAGCTGCAAGGGAAGCCTTGATTCACTTTCAATAATGTTTACATACCCTCACTTGTCTTCTGAACCACCCTGTGGATTTTCGCCCAAACTATCCACCCCCCCAGAATACAGCAACACCTATCATTGGGTGTTTTTCTACTGTGCATGCTTTTGTCCAGAATATATATGCATGTTATATAAATCCCCCCCTCCGCCCTCAAATGCTACGGTTTCTAAGATTTGCTTTAGGTATTATTATTATTATTATTATTATTATTATTATTATTCTAATTATTATTCTAATTTATTAAATTTGTATGCTGCCCCTCTCCGTAGACTCGTGTGTTGTGGTTAGCTCTGGCCCAGCTCCTGCCCCAAGGAATTTGCAGGTGGATATGGGGGAAACATCCACATGCCGCAGGCCTGTTTTGCTCCCGATGGAATCTGCCGATGAAGCCTCCTCTGACCAAGGAAGCGTGAGTGACAGAGAGGAGGGGAGTTTGGCAGACAGCCCAGGAGGAGATCAATCATCTGTAATATCCCTGGATTCTGAACAAGAATTAATGACACATCCACGCATGCGTAGAGTGATGCATAGGAGAGAACAACTGAAGGATTATTACAAGAGAAAATGAGGCCACCTGTGGTTGGGTGGGGATGCTTTAATTGGTGCTACAGATAAAAAGAGCAGCGTGCTGGTTTAGCCTCTGATTCATAGTTTCGTCAAGATCGTGGTTTGTTGTTTCCCTGTTCAAGACTGTGTCTGGACTTTCTGGACTTTGGAATTGGACTCAATTTCCCAGTTATTGGGTGAGCAATTGGATTGCATTTAACCTGTGCCTTGTGTGTACCATAAAATCCCTTTGACATTTAAAAAGGGAGTTTTTTTCTGCTTTTCTGTTGATAAAGACTTTTGGTTTTATTTATTTATTTATTGGATTTGTATGCCACCCCTCTCCGTAGACTCGTAGACAAGGTTTTCCTTGTTGTGTGCTCATGTGTTGTTGCAGTTGAAGCTGAAGTAGTCATTGACAGGAAGGACATTGTAGCAGATGATTTTATGGTAATTTTATGTAATTAGTGCTACAGATAAAAGTGCAGCCTGGTGTTTTAGCCTCATGGCAGTTTATCTGATTCATTGTTTCGTCAAGATCGTGGTTTTTGTGCTCTTCAAGATTGTGTGTGGACTCTCTAGACTTTAGAATTGGACTCAATTTCACAGTTATTTGGTGAGCAATTGGATTGCATTTAACCTGTGCCTTGTGTGTACCAGAAAATCCCTTTGACATTTAAAAAGGGAGCTGTTTCTGTTTTTCTGTTTATAAAAACTTGTGGGTTTTCCTTTTATCGTGTGGTGTGTGTCTTCCTGGACTAATTACCCTGTAATTACGGGCGGTTGAAATACGCCGGCAGAACAGGTAGGCAACTTTGAATTGGAGAAATATATGCTGATGTGTATGATACCTGCCAGTTTGTGGAAATGGGAAAAAGAAAGTAGGACAGGGGAGTGGAAGGAAGGGAAGGGAAAAGAAGGGAAGAACAGAGGGGAGAAGAAGAGAAAAGGAGAGGTGAGAAGAGAAGGGAAGGGAAGAGAAGAGAAGAGAAAAGAAAAGAAAAGAAGAGAAGAGAAAAGAAAAGAAGAGAAGAGAAAAGAAGAGAAGAAAAGAGAAGAGAAGAGAAAAGAAGAGAAGAGAAAAGAAAAGAAAAGAAGAGAAGAGGAGAAGAGAAGAGAAAAGAAGAGAAGAAAAGAAAAGAAAAGAAAAGAAGAGAAGAGAAAAGGGTACAGATGGATGGATGGATGGATGGATGGATCAAATGGATGGATGGTATCACCTAGATGCTGGAAATGTAAACAAGAAACTGGGACATACTATCACATATGGTGGACATGCTCAGAAATAATGAAGTATTGGAAAAAAGTACAAAAATTGATCGAGGAAAATAACTAAAAAGACCATAGAACTCAAACCAGAAACCTTTCTATTAGGGATAGTTAGAACAAAAGTAAAGAAAAACCTTAAAATCTCATATTAGGTGTCATAACAGCTGCTAGAATCTTGTATGCACAATTTTGGAAAACAGACATGATGTCTACAAACACTGTGATAATATCCAAAATACTAGAATGTGCAGAGATGTGTAAATTGACAATGCAATTACAGGATAAAGAGGATGCAGAATTGGTATAAATGGTCGGAACACAAAAAGATTCAAAATAACCAATAATAACATGCAAGACATTATGGGCGATAGAAAGATAATGAGAATAAACAAGTTAAAAGTAAAGAGTATAATAGATTCTTGATAAATGGAAGGAATACGATAGCGATACGTAATGCTGTAATATACATATATTATCTCTTTTTTTGTTTTCTTTTATGTTTTATGTTCTTAGGTTAGATTATGCTGTTTATGTTATTTTATAGTTTCTTGTATGTTGGTTTTGTATATATGTATATTTTATATGTTGCATGTTGCTTTGTTTTAAATTTATTCAATAAAAACATTTTTTTAAAAAAACGAATGGATGGTGGATTATGAGGGGAGGGGTGAAAAGAGTAGAGTAGAGTAGAGTGGAGAAGAGATGAGAAGAGAAGAGAAGAGATGAGAAGAGAAGAGAAGGGAAGAGAAGAGAAGAGAAGAGAAAAGATGAGATGAGGGGAAGGGATGAGAAGAGATGAGAAGAGGTGAAAAGAGAAGAGAAAGGAAGGGAAGAGAAGAGAAGAGATGAGAAGAGAAGAGAAGAGAAGAGATGAGATGAGATGAGATGAGATTGGAAGAGAAGAGAAGAAAAGAGAAGAAAAGAGGAGAAGAGAAGAGATGAGAAGAGAAGAGTAAGGAAGGGAAGAGATGAGAAGAGATGAGAAGAGATGAGAAGAGAAGAGAAAGGAAGGGAAGAGATGAGAAGAGAAGAGAAAGGAAGGGAAGAGATGAGAAGAGAAGAGAAGAGAAGAGATGAAAAGAGAAAGGAAGAAGAGAAGAGAGGAGAAGAGATGAGAAGAGAAGAGAAAGGAAGAGCAGAGAAGAGATGAGATGAGATGAGAAGAGTAAGGAAGGGAAGAGATGAGAAGAGATGAGAAGAGAAGAGAAAGGAAGAGCAGAGAAGAGAGGAGAAGAGAAGAGATGAGAAGAGAAGAGAAGAGAAAGGAAGGGAAGAGATGAAAAGAGATGAAAAGAGAAGAGAAAGGAAGGGAAGGGAAGAGAGGAGAAGAGAAGAGATGAGATGAGAAGAGAAGAGAAAGGAAGGGAAGAGATGAGAAGAGATGAAAAGAGATGAGAAGAGAAGAGAAGAGATGAGAAGAGAAGAGAAGAAATGAGAAGAAATGAGAAGAAAAGAGAAGAGATGAGAAGAGAAGAGATGAGATGAGAAGAAATGAGAAGAGAAGAGATGAGATGAGAAGAGAAGAGATGAGAAGAGATGAAAAGAGAAGAGAAAGGAAGGGAAGAGATGAGAAGAGAGGAGAGGAGAAGAGAAGAGATGAAAAGAGAAGAGATGAGATGAGAAGAGAAGAGAAAGGAAGGGAAGAGATAAGAGAAGAGAAAGGAAGGGAAGAGAAGAGAAGAGATGAGAAGAGATGAAAAGAGAAGAGAAAGGAAGGGAAGGGAAGGGAAGAGAAGAGATGAGAAGAGAAGAGAAGAGAAGAGAAAAGATGAGAAGAAAAGAGAAGAGAGGAGAAGAGAAGAGATGAGAAGAATATGAGAAGAGAAGAGAAAGGGATGGATGAATGGATCAAATGGATGATGGACTAAAGAAAGGGGACATTTGTACATTAGATTTCTTGCAACCTTTTGAGTCTATGTGAAAATTGTCAGAAAAGAGGAACATTTAGGTAAGAAAAATAATATGTGCAGGTAGAATATATTTGGTACCTTGCTCAACAGTAGTAACTGTGAGAGAAATCTTGGAGTCCTAGTGGACAACCATTTAAAGAAAATAGGATTTCAGCAATAGAGTGGCCACCGCCTGGAACTCATTACCTGACTCTGTTGTTGCTTCCCCCAACCCCAAAATCTTCAACCTTACATTATCTACAATTGACCTCTCCCCTTTTCTAAGAGGTCTGTAAGGGGCATGCATAAGTGCACTTTTGTGCCTAATGTCCCTGTCCTAATGTATTATCCTTTCTATTACTATGTTCTACTTATGTTATGTTATGTTAATATTTACTATAATGCTATACTTGTTTTTGTGGTTGGCTCTGGCCCAGCTCCTGCCCCAGGGAATGTGGAGGTGGATGCAGGGGAAACTTCAACATGTCCTAGGCCTGTTTTATTGCCGACAGAGTCAGGTAGTTCAGTTTCCTCGGACGAAGAAGAAGGTGGGAGTGACTTGGAAGAGGGGGGGGCTTGGCACACAGCCCAGGAAGTCACTCTTCATTATCTTTGGGCGATTCGGATGTGGAAGTCTTGGACCCACGCAGGTGCAGAGTTATGCGTAGAAGAGACCAATTGAGGGCGTATTACAGGAGATAAGAGAGGCCACCTGTGTTTTGGTGGGGCTCCAGTAATTAGTACTGCTGATATAAATAGCAGCGTGTGGGTTTGGCCGTTGTGGAAGATTATCTGATCGTTGTGCTTCAGGACTGCCTTGCTATCTCCGGACTTTGTTGATTTTTCACGACTTTGAAACCAAAGCAGAGCAAAGTGTGTGTGTGTGTGTTTCACTTTGTGGAAGAAGAAGGGCTGTGATGTTTCTTCACAGCTGCAAGCTAAGTACTTAAGGACTGATTAAGGGGGTTGTACAGACTACCAGGTTGTTTTGGGACGAGTGCTCTTTGCAATACAAAAAGAGTGCTTAGTTTATTTTGAATTTTGTGATAAAGAACATTGTTTTGAATTTTCAAATGTGTGTGTGTGTCTGAAATTTGTACCCTTGAATTTTCGGGAGGCTCATACTAGAGAGCCTGGCAGAACAACTTGTTTGATAGATAGATGATAGATAGATAGATAGATAGATAGATAGATAGATAGATAGATAGATAGATAGATAGATAGATAGATAAGTAAATAAAAAATAAACAAACAAATAAATGAATAAATAAATAAACAAACAAATAAATAAATAAATAAATAAAATTTAAATATGAGCCAGTTGTGTGAAGCAGCTGCCCAATAAAGCCAACACAATCCTAGGCTGCATCAATAGAGGGAGAGAATCAAGATCATGTGAAGTGTTAAAACTAACTTACAATGCCTTGGTAAGGCCACACTTGGAATCCTGCATTCAGTTTTGGTCAACACAATGTAAAAAAGATGTTGAGACTCTAGAAAGAGTGCAGAGAAGAGCGACAAAGAGAATTAGGAGACTGGAGTAAATTAAATATATGACAAACGGTTGCAGGAATTGGGTATGTCTAGTTTAATGAAAAGAACAAGGAACGACGTGATAGCTGCCTTCCAGTATTTGAGAGGCTGCTACAAAGAGAAGGAGGGTCAATCTATTCTCCAAAGCCCCTGAAATCAGAATAAGAAGCAACAGATGGAAAAATCATTAAAGAGAGAACTAAGTTAGAACTAAGGAGAAATTTCCTGGCAGTGAGAACAATTAATCAGTGGAACAATTTGCCTTCAGAAGTTGTAAAAGCTCCAACATTGGAGGCTTTCAAGAAGATTATTTATTTATTTGTTTGTTTGTTTGTTTGTTTGTTTGTTTGTTTAGTTAGTTAGTTAGTTAGTTAGTTAGTTAGTTAGTTAGTTAGTTAGTTAGTCCAATACACAATGAGGATTTTAGTGGGTATATATCTATATACACAGTAAAATACATGATGAAGGTTATAGAGGAGATACTCATAGTAAAATATATCTATGACAGAATAGAAAAGAAGATATAGGAATAGAACATATCAATGAAAGAATAGAAGAAGAGATTAGGAATAGAAGAAAGGTATAGGAGATATAGGAGAACAATGGGACAGGGGACGGAAGGCACTCTAGTGCACTTGTACTCACCCCTTACTGACCTCTTAGGAATCTGGATAGGTCAACCGTAGATAATCTAAGGGTAAAGTGTTGGGGGTTTGGGGATGACACTACGGGGTCCGGTAATGAGTTCCACGCTTCGACAACTCGGTTACTGAAGTCATATTTTTTACATTCAAGTTTGGAGCGGTTAATATTAAGTTTAAATCTGTTGTGTGCTCTTTTGTTGTTGCGGTTGAAGCTGAAGTAGTCGCCGACAGGCAGGATGTTGCAGCATATGATCTTGCGGGCAATACTTAGATCTTGTTTAAGGCGTCTTAGTTCTAAACTTTCTAGGCTCAGGATTGAAAGTCTAGTCTCGTAGGGTATTCTATTTCGAGTGGAGGAGTGATTGGGCACTATTTGTCTGAAATGGTATAGGACAGTGATGGCAAACCTATGGCACGGGTGCCACAGCTGGCACGCGGAGCCATATCTGCTGGCATGCGAGCCATTGCCCTAGCTCAGCTCCAAAGTGCATGTGTGTGCCGGCCAGATGATTTTTGGCTTGCACAGAGGTTCTGGGAGGGCAGTTTTTGCTTCCAGAGAGCCTCTGGGGGATGGGGGAGGTTTTTTTACCCGCCCCAGGTTCCAGGGAAGCCTTTGCAGCCTGGGGAGGGTGAAACATGAGCCTACAGGGCCCATCAGAAGTTGGTAAACATGCCGTTTCCGGCCTCCAGAGGGCCTCCGGGGGATGGGGGAAGCTATTTTTGTCCTCCTCAGGCATTGAATTATGGGTGTGGGGACTCGTGCATGCATCATAGCACATATGTTCGGAAACTTAGATCGTGTAGAACGCAGCCTCGAGAGCCATCGCGGGGCTTCCAAGATTCACCCAGGTTTCTTCAACACTCCGTGGCCTGCATTGGCTGCCAATCAGTTTCCGGTCACAATTCAAAGTGTTGGTCATGACCTTTAAAGCCCTACATGGCAATGGACCAGATTACCTCCGGAACCGCCTGCTACCCCACGAATCCCAGCGACCGATAAGGTCCCACAGAGTTGGCCTTCTCCGGGTCCCATCGATTAAGCAATGTCGTTTGGCGGGCCCCAGGGGAAGAGCCTTCTCTTTGGCAGCCCCGGCCCTCTGGAACCAACTCCTCCCAGAGATTACAACTGCCCCCACCCTCCCTGTCTTTCGTAAACTACTCAAGACTCACTTATACCGCCAGGCATGGGGGAGTTGAGATATTTCTTCCCCCTAGGCCATTACAAGTTATGCATGGTATGTCTGTGTGTATGTTTGGTTTTATAATAAGGGTTTTCAGTTGTTTTATTATTGGATTGTCACATGCTGTTTTTATCATTGTTGTTAGCCGCCCCGAGTCTATGGAGAGGGGCGGCATACAAATCCAATAAATTATTATTATTATTATTATTATTATTATTATTATTATTATTATTATTATTATTATTAATTATCATAGCACATGTGCATGCTCTTTCGACACCCGAGGAAAAAAATGGTTCACCATCACTGGGATAGGAATTACTGCTTGAGCTGGGGGTTGGACTAGAAGACCTCTAATGTCCCTTCCAAATCTGTTCAATTTGATCAGACAATACAGTGCCCCGTTTCCTGGTTCTTGCTTCTTTACCAACATTTGAACCCCATCAAGAATCAAACCGGACCCAACTAAATAAACACTTTCTCTGTAATGTCCTGACGCACATCACAAGGGGCATTCGTCACCACCAGAATTATTAAGGTTACATCTCATTTTGAGCCACCTCCCTTCGGCCATAGATGTTCTCAAGAGGTCCAGCACCTTCTCCCCATATTGTGCTAATTCTTCTCTATCCTCCTTCGAGTCGGCCGGTGGCTTTCCAGTGGCCAGGATGATCCGAGGAGGACAATTCCAAGCTCAAAAAGGTGTTTCCGAATTAAACCTTCTCCAGGAAACCAGCTTACTGTCGAGGTCTTCTTCTGATCTTCTCGTTGGGTTCCTGGCCTTTTCCTCCTCTTTCGGGTTAATTTTGAGAAATGGGAACCGCGTGGTTTTGCCAACAGGAAACGTGGTTGCAGGTCGGATACGTCTCGTTCTCGGTCAGCTCGCAATGTCCCACCGATTTCTCCTGCTGCCACAACCTCAGTGCCATCAAGTGGGTCACGACCATGACCTTCTGCATGCAGAGGGGACAGGTTTTATTTCTGGCCTGGGTGATGTGCCAGAGGTCGATGCATCTGCTGTGAAAGGCGTGGGAACACGAGAGCACCTTCACGCCGTCGTACTGCAGGTAGCGGTCTAAGCAAATGGCGCATTCCTGATATTTGGAGGAGCCAGTGAATGAAACGTGGACGGGCTCCTTCTCGCGTTCCCGGAGGAGGCGGTGGTTCCTCCTCACCCGCTTTCTCTTGCTCCAAGAGAAACAGTGCTCCGTCAGCATCATGATGATAAAAGTGGCAGACACGGTCAGGCAGACGATCCAACAGGTGTAGAACATGGCTGTCTGGCAGCAAAAGCTCGCCGGCTGGAGGAGACATTGGCAGGGGCTCCGGACCGCCTCGAGACGGGAGATCCGAGAAGCGGCTTTCCAGGCGAAATGGAAACGCTCCCGCTTCGGCAGAGCAAGAAGGGACTTCCCGGAGAGGTGCAGATGTTTGAGGACTTTTGCCGTCTCTTCTGCAGAGAAGGTGGCTGGGATGTGGAGGTGCCACTGGCTGCCTGGCTCACTCACCACGTCCTCCAGCATTTGGGAACTCACATTGTGCACGATGGCAGTGTGGGACCCCACTTGTTGGGCGTGGAGGATCTTCTTGGAGAAGGAGCAATTGTGTTGGCGGGAGAGGACCACGAAGAGGGATGCCGAGGGAGGTGGCCCTTGGAGGCCATGGTAGGGGCTCGAGGGCTTCACCTTCACCCAAAGGCCCAGGAGCCCTTGGAGAGGGAGCAAGGGTTGAAAGAAATCTGGTAGAACCTCAACATCTAGCAAGGTGGAGTTAGGGTTGCAAGTGGTGTGGCTGGAGGCCTTGGTGGTAACAACTTGGAGAATCAAGAACAGAGAAACCGTGTGCCAAGACCATGGAAATGGACATCTCATGCTGGTCGAAGGTCCTGGAGATCCTGAAGGTCAACAGGGCAGATTTGCAACCGAGGGGAGAAACGCTCTTAAGGTTGCAGGAGAAGAGTTGTAGCTTCTAGATGGCTGAGCTTCCATAGATCCAAGAGCTATATGGGTGAAGTTGACATATAGATCGGGGTCTTCTCGATCTCCCCCCCTCTCAGCAGGTGTGGCCTGCTGGTTGCCACCAAACGGTTGCTCTGCTCTTCCTCCAAGTGACCTTCAAGGTGCTTGAAGTTGGGCCTTTGTGACCTCATCATGCTGCCTTCCCCACCATTTCTCCCTGCCTTGCCCTGACCTCCCGTGGCTTCCGGGAACTAGGGAGATAAGCTGATTCCTCTGCTGAGGGAGCTGGGGGTGGCTGACATCTTTGGGAGGGTTAACTATAGGGAGAACTATTCTTTAACCATAGGTAACCTTTCACCAGGGGGAAAAAATCCATTAATCCTCCTCCTCCTTCTCTCCCCCCTCCTCTTCTCCTCCTCCTCTCCCCCCTCCTCTTCTCCTCCTCCTCTTCCTTCCCCTTCACCGTCTCTTCTTCACATTCTTCTCATTCTCCTTCTTCTTCTCTCTTCCTCTCTATCTTTTTTCTCCTTCTCCTTCTTCTCCCTTCTCCTCTCATTCTTTTCCTTCTCCTTTTGTTCCTTCTCCTCCTCTTGCATTCTTCCCTTTCTCTTTCTTTCTTAATTTCTTTCTTTCCTTCTTTCTTTCTCTCCCACTTTCTCTCTTTAACTTTCTTTCTGCTCCTCCTCTACCTCCTTCTCCTCTGAAATAGTACAGGGTTTTCTGCCTAAGTAAGAATTAGAAAACCTTCCAGGTCCTTTCCAGTTATTCTCTGTTCTGTTCTGTTCTGTTCTGTTCTTTCTATTTCTATTCTATTCTATTCTTTCTATTTCTATTCTTTCTATTCTTTCTATTCTTTCTATTCTTTCTATTCTTTCTATTCTTTCTATTCTTTCTATTCTTTCTATTCTTTCTATTCTTTCTATTCTTTCTATTCTTTCTATTCTTTCTATTCTTTCTAATTTTAATTCTATTGTTATTGCTATTCTATTCTTTTTTATTCTATCTCTTCCTCCCTTCCTGTCCATCTCTTCCTCCTTTTCTTTCTCCCATCCTCCTCCCATCCTTCCCCTCTTCCCATTCTTCTCTTCCTCCTTCTCCTTCTCCATCTCTTCTCTTATTATTTCTTCGTTAGCAGTGACTGGTGTGCTACTGTTAGTAGAGGGTACAGGGTTGTTAGGGATTGCCATTGTAAACTGCATATTGTACACTTGTACCAAACCTGTACTGAAAGAGTTAATGTGCACTGAAAGAGTTAACTTGTACTTGAAGAGTTAATATTCAAGGCTGTTTCGTCACTTCCTCATTGAAGCTATAAAAGCTCATTATTCTGCTCAGTCACTTATTTTACTTTTGCCTGAGATGGGGGAGTTGTGTTTAAGCTTCGTGCTTGTATAAGCTTTGTGCTTATTATCTATATTGTATTTTGCTTTGTGCTTCTATCTTGTAATTGCTCAGTGCTTATTATTATGTATTTGCTTCGTGCTTATTCTGGATTGTTTATATTTTGCTTATATGTAAATAATACTTATTTAACTAAGTCTGTGTCTTGGCTTTATCACACATTCACGCTCTGTTAAAATTCTCTGCTCGGTGTTGTCGAAGGTTTCATAGCCTAACCGAGACAAGCCAACAGCTACTCTTGAAAACATCCCACTGGAGAGATTTCTTTCTGGTTCTTCTCCAGTATTATTTGGATAGTCGCAATCCAGGCAGATTGCAGAGATGGAGTATGTGCACTTAGTTGCCCAACGTCTCCACGTGCCTTGGCCCAGGCTTCCAAAAAAAAAAAAAAACCCAAACAAAACCTTGAGCCCAAGAATTTCACAGCCTACTTAGAAGAATTACATTCCCATTCTTTTCTTCTTTAAAGAACTTCCAGAGCAATTTGGGTCTGGCATAAGGAATGAGTTTCAACTGAAAGAAAAATCTGCAAGAAAACATCTGTGTCCAGTGCAAATTTGGAATGCTTTGGACATCTGCATTACTCACACCACCCCCAAGGACAGAAACGTAATTTATGAGTTGGGGTCAAAATGCTCCGTTTCTTCCATGACAACCAGGGAGTGTTTTCCTTACACCAAATAAACAAGATTGCAAAGTTATCTTGGAAAGAGGGTAAATACCGCAGGATGAACGGGTCTCGCTATGCTGAGCTTAGATTTTTCTAGTTGTGAAAAAAAAAAAGATGGGGGAAGAGAGAAAAGTCCGCTGTAAAATTAGAAGCCGTTTTACGACCTTTCTTTCCACAGTCTTGCCCTATAGGGAATGTTTGAGTTCATAGTTTAACAGTCTGGCATTGATCCCAGATTTTTAAAAAAATACACTTGAGTTAGGGAGGAAAATTAACTGGAATGCTAAACTGCATTCATGTCTACTACATAAAACATCAAGTGTTTTTGACCACGGTCAAAAGAAGGAAATAATAGAATGACAGAATTGGAGCAGTGGTGAAATGCATTTTTTTTAAAAAAAATTACAGTGGTACCTCTACTTACGAACTTAATTTGTTCCGTGACCAGGTTGTTAAGGAGAAAAGTTTGTAAGAAGCAGCAATTTTTCCCATAGGAATCAATGTAAAAGTAAATAATGTGTGTGACTGGGGAAACCACAGGAAGGGTGGAGGCCCTGTTTCCTCCCAGGAGATTCCTGGAGAGGCCCCATGGAGGCTTCTCCCCACCTTTTCTGGCCCCGTTACCTCCCAGGAGATTCCTAGAGAGGCCCCACAGAGGCTTCTCCCCACCTTTTCTGGCCCTGTTTCCTTTCAGGAGATTCCTAGAGAGGCCCCACAGAGGCTTCTCCCTGCCTTTTCCGGCCCTGTTTCCTCCCAGGAGATTCCTAGAGAGGCCCCACAGAGGCTTCTCCCCACCTTTTCTGGCCCTGTTTCCTTTCAGGAGATTCCTAGAGAGGCCCCACAGAGGCTTCTCCCCACCTTTTCTGGCCCTGTTTCCTTTCAGGAGATTCCTAGAGAGGCCCCACAGAGGCTTCTCCCTGCCTTTTCTGGTTATACTTTCAGAGGCTCAGGTTTGTAAGTAGAAAATGGTTCTTGAGAAGAGGCAAAAAATCTTGAACACCCGGTTCTTATCTAGAAAAGGTCATAAGTAGAGATGTTCTTAGGTAGATGTACCACTTTAACAGTTCTGTGGGTGTGGCTTGGTGGGTGTGGCAGAGGAAGAATACTGCAAAAGAAAGACATTACCAAAATATTTTTTTTTAAAAAAATATTCCTTATTAAGTTTCTTCATATAAAAATACAAAGAAAAGAAAAACAATTTAAACAAACAGAACATACAAAGAAAAGAAGAAAGAAAAAGAAAGAAAATGGACAAATGAGCATATAAACTTAAACAACATATAAAACATATTCAGTTTCAGTTATGTTGTGCACATATAGTTAATTGTTTACTATGATAGAATAGAATAGAATAGAATTTTTTATTGGGAAATGTGGTTGGACACACAAGGAATTTGTCTTTGGTGCAGATGCTCTCAGTGTACATAAAAGAAAATATAAGAATAGAATAGAATAGAATAGAATAGAATAGAATAGAGTTCTTTATTGGCCAAGTGGGATTGGACACACAAGGAATTTGTCTTTGGTGCAGATGCTCTCAGTGTACATGAAAGAAAATATACAGTTGTCAAGAGTCATGGGGTACGACCCCTAATGATTGACATAGGGGTCAAATAAGCAATCAGGAAACAATATTAATAAAAAATTTAAGGATACAAGCAAAAGTTACAGTCATACAGTCATAATGGGGAGGAGATAGGAATGAGAAAAAATTAGTAGTGATAGTAGTGTAGACTTAGTAAATAGTTTGACAGTGTTGAGGGAATTATATGTTTAGTAGAGTGATGGCGTTCGGGGAAAAAACTGTTCTGGTGTCTAGTTGTCTTGGTGTGCAGTGCTCTGTAGCGGCGTTTTGAGGGTAGGAGTTGAAACAGTTTGTGTCCAGATGTGAGGGGTCAATAAATATTTTCTCAGCCCTCTTTTTGACTTGTGCAGTATACAGGTCCTCAATGGAAGGCAGGTTGGCAGCAATTGTTTTTTCTGCAGTTCTGATATTAAGTGTTCTGTCGGGCTCTCTGTAGACTCCTCCCAAAAATTCACAGGAACAAATTTCAGACACACGTTTGAAAATTCAAAACAATGTTCTTTATAATGAAAATTCACTTAAATTAAGCCCTCTTTTTGTATAGCAAAGAGCACTCATCTCCAAACAAACTGGTAATTTGTACAAGTCCCTTATCAGTTCTGTGATACTTAGCTTGCAGCTGTGAGGCAATTCACAGTCCTTCTTCTTTCCCAAAGTGAAACACCCTTTGCTCTGGTTTCAAAGTTTCAAAGCGGGGGAAAATCAGCACACAAAAGGTCAAAGTCAGTAAAGCAGTCACGAAACACAACGATCAGATAATCCTCCACAATGGCCAAACTCACAGGCTGCTATTTATAGCTGCCTCACTAATGACCACAGCCCCACCCAACCACAGTTGGCCTCATTTTCTTTGTTAATAATCTCTCAGTTGTTGTTGCCTATGCATCGCTCTCCGCATGCGTGGCTGTATCATTAACTCTTGTTCTGAATCCAAGGAGGAGAGAGATAATTGATCTCCTTCTGAACTCTCCTCCTCCCTGTCACTTATGTCTTCTTGGTCAGAGGAGCCTTCATCAGCAGATTCCACCAGGGGCAAAACAGGCCTGCAGCATGTGGATGTCTCCCCCACATCCACAGTCCTTGGGGCAGGAGCTGGGCCAGAGCTAACCACAACATTAAGTATATTTGATGCATAGAGAGGGAACTTCCCACTAAAGAAACAATATACATTTTATTCCTCTAGACCAGGGTCCCTAAACTTGGCAACTTTAAGACTTGTGGATTTCAACTCTCAGAATTCTCCAGCCAGCATTTTTCTCCCCAAATGCCATCACTCTGCTAAACAAATAATTCCCTCAACACTGTCAAACTATTTACTAAGTCTGCACTACTATTACTACTAATTTTTTCTCATCAGGATTAATATAAAAATATTACAAGATGCAAGACTTAGAGGTAGATTTGGACTTCCACATTGGGAGCCATGTTATCATGCAACAGTGTTGCCATGGGTGAGAGAATGGATTTTGTTAAGAAATACAAGACTTTTGACTATGGAGGGACATGATTTACAGATAGGATGGCACGCATTTAGATAGTATGGGAGAAATAAAATACATAGTGATTTCCAGAGACATTGTACTACAAATTATTTGTATGTAGTGCTGGAAAAGATAAAAGAGAAACACTGTTTAAATATACCATGTTAGTTATCAATAATGGGAGCATTAATTCACTCAAATAGACTTAACTGGGTTAATATTGCACGATACGTTTTAACAAACAAGGGAGAATTGAAATCTGCTCAAGAATTGGAGAAACAAGGGATAAAGATGGATTGGTATATGAGAATGCAAATGCAGTCAAGATATGACAAGGATGTCAAAACAGAGGGTAGTAATTTAGAAATGACAGAATTAGATAAAATGCTCACAGGAACGGATGAAAGGGTAATTTTAAAAATTGTATAATTATTTACTATATATTGATTAATATTGGGGCATATGGGGTGCTCAGGGAGGGGTAGCGCCTCTGGCGTAGGAGCATGTCGTGTCCTTTTACGGCAGCTGATTTAGGGCAGCTCATTCACCTTTGGTCCCCACCTGTCACTCAACTCTCACCTGTGGCTCCTAGTAGCTGTAGCATGTGCAGCAGCCACACTCCGGGCAATGTTCCCTCTAAGGTGCGTACTGTATGATTTTATGAGTTTGCATTATGAATGTAGAAGATTGATGTAAGTTAATAATAGTAAATGCCAAGTGACTGAAAATTGAGCTTGGAAATATTGAATGAAGTTATAGAAAAGTATAATTTATGGAAATATATTAATTGATGCATTGGTGTTCAGGTAGATTTTCATAGTATTACTAGATTACTATAATACTATGATAAATACAGTGATACCTCATCTTACAAACCCCTCGTCATGCAAACTTTTCTTCTTCTCTTCTTGCAAATTATTTTCACCTTACAAACCCACCACTGCTGCTGGGATGCCCCCCCTCCGGACTTCCGTTGCCAGCAAAGCACCTGTTTTTGCACTGCTGGGATTCCCCCGAGGCTCCCCTCCATGGGAAACCCCACCTCCGGACTTCCGTGTTTTTGTGATGCTGCAAGGGAATCCCAGCAGTGCAAAAACGGTGCTTCACTGGCAACGGAAGTCCGGAGGTGGGGTTTCCCAGCGAGGGGAGCCTCAGTGAAATTGCAGCATTGGAAAAACACAGAGGTCCTGAGGTGGAGTTTTGAGGACTTTGGTGTTTTTGCGATGCTGTGATGCTGCCTTTTCCGGCCCTGGGAGGATCAGGGCCGGAAAAGGCAGGGAGAAGCCTCCATGGGGCCTCTCTAGGAACCTTCTTGGAGGAAACAGGGCCTCCATCCTCCCTGTGGTTTCCCCAATTGCACACATTATTTGTGTTTACATTGATTTCTATGGGGGAAAATGCTTCTTTCAAACTTTTCTCCTTAACAACCTGGCCGCAGAACGAGTTAAGTCCGTAAGTAGAGGTACCACTGTATTTGAATACTTGCACACTTTTCTACAAACTTGGATTATAATCTTTTGGAGTGTCTTTCTGTGACTGCGAGTGGTCTTCAAGTCCAAGAGTATTTCCTGAGCAACTTTACCTGAACTCTAAATTCACATTTCACCTAGGATAGCATCAGGAGCCACAGAAAGGACTGCCAATGCGAATTAAGTAACCACAAAGGGGGGCAGGGGAATGGATTTGCACACCAAAGCCCCTACAACAGACTTCACATGCAACCGACAACAGTTGGAATTTCTCCCCTAAAGTAAGTCACGGATTTGCCGAGCAGTGCAGGAAAAGGAAAATGATTCATGTCATTTACAGAAATTGATCTCTTTGGCATCGTTGTGTGATTACTCAGATGGCATAAAACCAAATAAATGATGTAAATTAATCCTGCAAATTCATATTTTGGGAAGGTTGGTCTCCAACCTCTTTCCGCAGACTCTGTTCTGTTCCTGTTCTAAATATGATCTAAGTATTGCCCACAAGATCATATGATGCAACGCCCTGCCTGTCAACGACTACTTCAGCTTTAACCACAACAACACAAGAGCACACAACAGATACAAGTTTAATATTAACTGCTCCAAATTGGACTGTAAAAAATACGACTTTAGTAATCGAGTTGTCGAAGCGTGGAACTCATTACCGGACTCCATAGTATCTTCCCCTAATCCACAACATTTTACCCTTAGATTATCCACAGTCGACCTCTCCAGATTCCTAAGAGGTCAGTTAGTGGCGTGCATAAATGCACTAGTGTGCCTCCTGTCCCCTATCCTATGTCTCTCCTATATCTCCTATATCATATCTACTATTCTTCTATTCTATTCTTCTTATACTATTCTCATAATATCCTTCTATTCTCTTATTGATATATTCTACTCATAAATTTTCACTTCTATTCTTTCTCTTATATATTTTCCTCAAGTGTAACCTCTATAACCTTCATTGTGTATTATTGTGCATTGGAACAAACAAACAATAAAATAAGTAAAATAAAATAAAAATAATAAAAATAAAATAAAATAAAAAAATAAAATAAAATAAAATAAAATAAAATAAAATAAAATAAAATAAAATAAAATAAAATAAAATAAAATAAAATAAAATAAAATAAAATAAAATAAAATAAAATAAAATAAAATAAAATAAAATAAAATAAAATAAAATAAAATAAAATAAAATAAAATAAAATAAAATAAAATAAAATAAAATAAAATAAAATAAAAAAATAAAATAAAATAAAATAAAATAAAATAAAATAAAATAATAAAATAAAATAATAAATAAAATAAAATAAAACAAAACAAAACAAAACAAAACAAAACAAAACAAAATAAATAAAATAAAATAAAATAAAATAAAATAATAAAATAAAATAAAATAAAATAAAATAATAATGAAATGAAATGTAATGAAAAAATAAAATAAAATAAAATAAAATAATAAAAAATAAATAAAATAAAATAAAATAAAATAAAATAAAATAAAAATAAAATAAAATAAAATAAAATAAAATAAAATAAAATAAAATAAAATAAAATAAAATAAAATAAAATAAATAAAATAAAATAAAATAAAATAAAATAAAATAAAATAAAATAAAATAAAATAAAATAAAATAAAATAAATAAAAATAAAATAAAATAAAATAAAATAAAATAAATAAATAAATAAATAAAATAAAATAAAATAAAATAAAAAAAAATAAAAAAAAATAAAAAAAATAATAAAATAAAATAAAATATAAAATAAATACTCTACTACCCTTCCCCTTCCCTTCCCCTTCCCTTCCATTCTGTTGTGAGTGCTGCTCATCCAACTCCGGTAATGATAGATTGTGAGGACGATGAGCCAGGCCCATCTGGGTACCCTGGGCCAGTGGTGTTGCCAGCTGATGCAGAGAGTGATTGAGGGAGAGATAGACCTGGATGAATCTAAAGGACCACCAGAGGGGGCAGAAATGCTAATGACAGTAGAATCTGACTTAGAAGAGAAGGAAGACCGTGAGCCTTTGTTAGATAGAAACATAGAAACATAGAAGTCTGACGGCAGAAAAAGACCTCATGGTCCATCTAGTCTGCCCTTATACTATTTTCTGTATTTTATCTTAGGATGGATATATGTTTATCCCAGGCATGCTTAAATTCAGTTACTGTGGATTTATCTACCACATCTGCTGGAAGTTTGTTCCACTTTAGAAGATTGTATGGGAAAAGGAAGTAGTCTGTAGTTTGTAACTCCAGGGAATTGTTGACCACTTCCTACAGGTATTTAAGGGTGGTGTATGGGTAATGGCTGAGAAACACTCATGTAACCATACATTAAATGTACAATTAGTACTTATAGCTGTGCTTCTTTCCTGGACTACCTCGAAGGGCTAACACTGGTCGAGAAGAAGGAAGGTGTTTATGAAGAAAGGAACATGAGGGATTAATTGGGTTTTTCAAATCCTATCTAGCCTCTGATTTTGCATCCCAACCCATACAGATAGTCCTCAAGTTACAATTCGTTTAGTGACTGTTCAAAGCCACAACGGCACTGAAATTAGTGATTAATGAGCATTTTGCACACTTAATTGCAGCATCAGCGCAGTCATGTGCTCAAAACTCAGATCCTTAGCAACTGACTCATATTTATGATCGTTGCAATGTCCATGGGCCACATGATCCCACTGTGTGACCTTCTGACAAGCAAAAGCAATGAAGAAACCAGATTCACTTAATAATTGCGTTCGTAGCATAACAACTGGAGTGATTCGCTTAAGAACTGTGGCAAGAAAGACCATAAAATGGGGCAAAACCACCTAACAAATGACTCACTTAGCAACGGAAAGGTTGGACTCAATTGTGGCCATAAATTGAAGATTATCCTATTATCCTATTTCAAGAGTTGCTGCTCATCCATTCTGTACAAATCAATGGTGAGACCACACTTGGAGTCCTGTGTACAGTTCTACTCACCGCATCTCAAGGAGAATATAATGGAACTGGAAAAGGTGCAAAAAAGGGCAACAAGAATGATCAAGGGAATGGAGCACGTCCCTTATGAAACCAGGTTGCAACGCCTTGGTCTCTTCAGCCTTGAAAGATGGCATTTAAGGTGTGACTTCATCGAAGGGTATAAAATCATGCATGGGATAGAAAAGGTGGATGGAGAAAAATTATTTTCTCTATCACACAATATTAGGACGAGGGGGCCCTCCCTAAAGCTCATAGGTAAGAAAGTGAGGACAAATAAACAGAAATATTTCTTCACCCAGAGGGTCCTTGGTTGATGGAATTCACTTCCAGAAGAGGTTGTGACAGCTGTCAGCTTGGATAGCTTCAAGGGAGGATTAGACGGATTCATGGATGCCGTGTATCATAGGTGGTTATTGAAACGATGTCCAAGTGCCGTCTTTATATTGCTTGAGGCAGGCAGGGTTCCCTTGGGTCCCATTTGTTGGGGGTCAAGGGAAAGGGAGGGTCTTGCCTTCTCTTTCTGATCAAGATACCCATGGACAATTGGTGGGCCACTGTGTGACACAGTATGCTGGACTCGATGGGCTTTGGCCTGATTCAGCAGAGCTCTTCTTATGTTCTTATGTTCTTATTTGGTTTATTCTTTCTGAGCAACCCTCTGTCTGTGGATGATATGACATGATAGCGATGATGATCATGATGATGATTTTTTAAAAAAAGGCAAGATAGAGGTTGGTTCCCCCTGGTTTGGACCGGTTCGCCTGAACCGGTAGCAATCCACTGGTTATGTCATGATGACATCACAGAACTGGATCAGTTAGTACCAGTCCATGGAGCCCATCATCTTTTTATTTATTTTATTTATTTTTATTTTTTTGACTTTTTAAAAAAATTAAAAATTGCAGATGGGGGGATTTTTTAATAGGATTTTTTGGGGGGCTTTTTTCTTCTGTACATTTAATTTAATTGACTTCTATGCCACCCAATCCCGGAGGACTCAGGGTGGCTAAATGCACAGAAGTTGAGTTCCCAGCACTGCACATGGGTTGGCATCTTGTTTTAAGCTTTTTGGGGGGGGATTCAGATTTTTTGCTACTGTGCATGCACACATCCACAAGGCATGTCCACACGGCACAGGAGGAAGCAAACCATCAGTGAGGTAAGTTAGAATCCACTCCTGGATACAGCCCAATGGATCTCCTGACCACATCCCCCCACCTTGTTCCTTTCTGACCATTTTCTGACCATTGAAGCCCCAAATCCCTAAAAAGGCAACATGCACATTGACCACAACTGGGCAGAATTGTGTTTTTTCTCTGTCCCCACCCCTCCCGTTGCATCCAGAGGTCCCAACTCTGTTTCTGACCATTTCTGACCATTGAAGCCCCAAATCCCTAAAAAGACAACATGCAAAATGACCACAACTGGGCAGAATTGTGTTGTTTCTTTGTCCCCACCCCTTCCATTGCATCCGGAGGTCCCAACTCTGTTTCTGACCATTGAAGCCCCAAATCCCTAAAAAGACAACATGCACAATGACCACAACTTGGCAGAATTGTGTTGTTTCTCTGCCCCCACCCCTCCCATTGCATCCGGAGGTCCCAACTCTGTTTCTTCTCAAACCGCATCTCCGTCGCCTCCCTAGATCGCACTGTTGACCTTCTGCTTGCAGATTGGGCATGTCTTGCCCGCCATGGGTTGGATAAGTAACCAGGTGTTGATACAGGTGGCGTGAAAGACATGGGTGCAGGGCAGAACCTTCAGCCGGTCCCCTGCTTCATAATCCGCCATGCAGATGACACAGGTGTCATAACTGTCACCGTGTTTGAAGGTCTTCACTCGGATGCCTTGGCTGGGCCGGCCCCATTTCACCCAACTGACCAGAAGCAAGAAGCTAGCCCCCATGCTGAGGCTGATCAACAGCCCAAATTCCTGGAGGACTTTGAGGAACAGTTGTTGAGTACAATAACCCGGCCAGATTGGCAAGTCATAGACAGCTAATTCCCAAAGAGCCACATACGTTTCGTCCGAGCAGGAATTGTAATAACTCTGAGGGACCACCACCATAATTTGGGCATCCTTTGCGGAATGAACCTGCCTTCTCAAAAGCTTAGAAGCTGTCCGTCCAATAAACAACGACGGGATAATGATCGGCAGCCTTCTCTCTTCCATGTTCACCGCCATGTTCACCAAGAAATCAGAACACAAGTTGTAGATGATCGCTGCCCGGTATCCAGCTTCCTGGGCATGGAAAACCTTGAGGTTGAAGGAACAGTCGTATCGGCGGATGAGGGCGACGAAGCCAGAAGGAGTCCGGTTGGAAACTGGAGCGGCTTTTATAGGGTGACATGCATTGGCAGGCACCGTTTCAAGCAGGTAGCCCTTGAGACCAGTTGCAGGCATGGACGGGCCGAAACAGGCCGGGGCGGCATTGAAATCCATACAGGTGTCATTCTGCTTGTACACCACGTGAACAAATGGTTTGGCCAAGGCGGTCTCGAGAAACAAGGAAATGGTCACGAGCAGAGGAAGAGTTTCCGCCAAGCCCCACATGGTGGAGATCGCTTTCTCCGGACGCAACGGATGGAAGATGGAGAGAGGTTGGTGGCGTGTCTAGGTCTCAACCCTTTGGCATTTTGGAGAGGTGATGAGGGCGCCACCGAGGCCAATGTCAATGAAACAATGGTCTTCAAGAGCAGGCTCCAGAGGTCTCCTTCCTTGGAATCCCCTCGTCTCTTGAAATTGTGAAACTCAACTTGTTTCTCTCAACCACACCGATACCACACTTTTCAACACAGCGCCTGTGGCTCTTGCCCACCCTAGGCCTAGTCGTTTGAAACAGCCCACAACTCCCTTGTGACATCACTTGCTCATTGCTTGGGCTACTATCACTGAGTGGCAAGGAGAGAAGAAGGACTGATGTGTACTTAAAACATAAGCAGGTAAGAGTAAAGATAAAGGTTTCCCCTCCCCTGTTGTTAAGAATCAGAATTAGAATAACAGAGTTGGAAGGGACCTTGGAGGTCCTCTAGTCCAGAGGTAGGCAAAGTGGGCTCTTCTATGACATGTGGACTTCAACTCCCAGAATTCCTGAGCTAGCATGATTGGCTTTAGGAATTCTGGGAGTTGAAGTCCACAAGTCATAAGAGACCCAACTTTGCCTATTCGTACCCTACACCATTTCTGACAGATGGCAGCCCAGTCTCTTCTTCGAGTAACGAAGCTCTCAAAAACCTCTGTTCCATTGGTTGATTGTTCTCACTGTGAAAAAAAATATCCTTTATTTCTGGGTTAAATATCTCTTTGATCTGTTTACATCCAGTCTGGCCTTTGGGTGCTTTGGGAAATATTTATTTTATTTATTTATTTATTGGATTTGTATGCCACCCCTCTCCGCAGACTTGGGGCAGCTAACAACAGTAATAAAAAACTGCATGTAACAGTCCAATACTAAACAACTAAGAAACCCCTTATTGTAAAACCAAACATACATACAACCATACCATGCATCAATTGTAAAGGCCTAGGGGGAAGGAATATCTCAGTTCCCCCATGCCTGATGGCAGAGGTGGGTTTTAAGAAGCTTACGAAAGGCAAGGAGGGTGGGGGCAATTCTAATCTCTGGGGGGAGTTGGTTCCAAAGGGCCGGGGCCACCACAGAGAAGGCTCTTCCCCGGGGTCCCACCAAACGACATTGTTTAGTTGACGGGACCCGGAGGAGGTCCACTCTGTGGGACCTAACTGGTCACTGGGATTCATGCGGCAGAAGGCAGTCCCTGAGATAGCTTGACCCCTTCCTCTCTGTGACAAGTCCTCAAATATTGGAAGGCTGCTATCTTGTTTCCTCTGGTCCTTCTCTTCACTAGACTAGCCAGGCCCAGTTCCTGCAACCGTTCCTCATATGTTTTAGCCTCCAGTCCTCTAATCATCCTGGTTGCTCTGCTCTGCACTGTTTCTAGTGTCTCAACATCTTTTTTATAGAGCGGTGACCAAAATTGGATGCAGCATTCCAGGTGTGGTCTTACTAAGGCTTTATAGACTGATATTAGTACCACCCTAGTCCTAGAATGTATCCCCCTGTTAATGCAACTTAGGACTTTCTCTTTTTGTCTCATATTTAACTACAGTGGTACCTTCACTTACAAACTTAATTCATTCCATGACCAGGTTCTTAAGTTGAAAAGTTTGTAAGAAGAAGCTATTTTCCCCATAGGAATCAATGTAAAAGCAAATAATGCGTGTGATTGGGGAAACCACAGGGAGGGTGGAGGCCCTGTTTCCTCCCAGGAGATTCCTAGGGAGGCCTCACGAAGGCTTCTCCCCGCCTTTTCCGTCCCTGTTTCCTCCCAGGAGATTCCTAGAGAGGCCCCACGGAGGCTTCTCCCCATATTTTCTGGCCCTGTTTCCTCCCAGGGGATTCCTAGAGAGACCCCACGGAGGCTTCTCCCCGCCTTTTCTGGCCCTGTTTCCTCCCAGGAGATTCCTAGAGAGGCCCCTCGGAGGCTTCTCTCCACATTTTCTGACCCTGTTTCCTCTCAGGAGATTCCTAGAGAGGCCCCATGGAGGCTTCTCCCCACATTTTCCGGCCCTGTTTCCTCCCAGGAGATTCCTAGAGAGGCCCCACAGAGGCTTCTCCCTGCTTTTTCCGGTTACAGTTTCAGAGACTCAGGTTTGTAGGTGGAAAATGGTTCTTGAGAAGAGGCAAAAAGTCTTGAACACCCGGTTCTTATCTTATCTTAAGAAGTTTGTAAGTAGAGGTGTTCTTAGGTAGAGGTACCACTGTAGTTGTCTATTAAGGCTCCAGGATCCCTCCCGTAGTTCCTGCTATTATTACTGCTATTGTGTCTGACTTTAGGAAGTGGTGCTCATCTCCATTTCTTGGACAAGGGAGCAAGCATTGTCCAAAGACATGTTCCATGGCCATATTGGCCAGCATGACTGTATACCAATAGCAATAGCAGTTACATTTATATACCGCAGGGTGTGTGTGGGGGTCCTGCATGCATGCACATTTTTATTGATTGATTGATTGATTGATTGATTGATTTTGTCCAGTACACAATGAGGGTTTTAGTGCAGTGTTTCCCAACCTTGGCAACTTGAAGATATCTGGACTTCAACTACCAGAATTCCCCAGCCAGCGTTCGCTGGCTGGGGAATTCTGGGAGTTGAAGTCCAAATATCTACAAGTTGCCAAGGTTGGGAAACACTGTTTTAGTGGGTATACATTTAGTAAAATACATAATGAAGGTTAAAGAGGATATACTCATAGTAAAATATATCTAAGAAAGAATAGAAGAGAAAATATAGGAATAAAACATATCAATGAAAGAATAGAAGAAGAGATATAGGAATAGAAGAAAGGTATAGGAGATATAGGAGAGCAATGGGACAGGGGACGGAAGGCACTCTAGTGCACTTGTACTCGCTCCTTACTGACCTCTTAGGAATCTGGATAGGTCAACCATGGATAATCTCAGGGTAAAGTGTTGGGGGTTTGGGGATGACACTATGGAGTCTGGTAATGAGTTCCACGCTTTGACAACTTGGTTACTGTAGTCATATTTTTTACAGTCAAGTTTGGAGCTGTTAATATTAAGTTTAAATCTGTTGTGTGCTTTTGTGTTGTTGTGGTTAAAGCTGAAGTAGTCGCCGACAGGCAGGACGTTGCAGCATATGATCTTGTGGGCAATACTTACATCGTGTTTAAGGTGTCTTAGTTCTAGGCCTTCTAGGCCCAGGATTGAAAGTCTAGTCTCATAGGGTATTCTATTTCGAGTGGAGGAGTGAAGGGCTCTTCTGGTGAAGTATCTTTGGACATTTTCGAGGGTGTTGATGTCTGAGATGCGATATGGGTTCCAAACAGATGAGCTGTATTCGAGGATGGGTCTGGCGAAAGTTTTGTAAGCTCTGGTTAGTAGTGTGAGATTGCCAGAGCAGAAGCTACGTAGGATTAGGTTTACAACTCTAGAAGCCTTCTTGGCTATGTTGTTGCAGTGGGCTTTGGCACTTAAGTCTTTTGTTGTTAGTTTACCGAGGTCTTTAACCACTACACTGTGGGCGTGGCTTATGCCTTTTCCTTCAACATTGTTCAGTGCAAATCGGGTACTCTAGGGTAGAGCTCCATTTTTGCTACCCCACTGCGTCCCCCAGACCCCGGCCCGGCCAGCAGCCCACCCCTGGGAGTGGTCCAAGAACAGCCATCTGGGAGCTGCATTGTATATTGTAGCAATAGCATTAGCATTTAGACTTATATACCACTTCCTAGTGCTTTTACAGCCCTCTCTAAGCGGTTCACAAAGTCAGCTTTTTGACCCCAACAATCTGGGTCTTCACTTTACCCACTTCGGAAGGATGGAAGGAAGAGTCAACCTTGAGCTGGTGGTGGGATTTGAACTGCTGAACTACAGCTAGCGGTTAGCCGAAGTAGCCTGCAGTGCTGCACTCTAACCACTGCGCCCCCTTGGCTCTGTATATAAATGATCTTATATTCCCACCCCCCTCTGTTGAGAGAGGGCTGTTCAATTTTGACCTAGATGGCCCCGTTGACTCAGAGATGGGATTCAGCAGATTCTGACCAGTTCTGGCGAACTGGTAGTGGAAATTTGGAATAGTTCGGCCGAACTGGGAAATACAACCTCTGATTGGCTCCACCTCCATCTATTCTCTGCCTCCTGAGTCCCAGCTGATTGGGAGGAAGTGGGGACTTTGCAGTATCATTTCCCTGTCATTCCTACCAAGCCACACCTACGAGGCCAAACCACACCCAGCAAGTCACACTCACCAACCCAGTAGTAAAAACAAAAATTGTATCCCACCACTGTTTTGACTCCTCTTTCAAGCCAACCTCCAAGTGAAGCTTTTGCTCCGGTAATCTCACACTACTAACCAGAGCATACAAAACTTTCCCCAGACCAATCCTTGAATACAGCTCATCTGTCTAGAACCCACATCGTATTTCGGACATTAACACTAGAAAATGTCCAGAGATACTTTACGAGAACAGCCCTCCACTCCTCCACTCGCAACAGAATACCCAATGCAACTAGACTTACAATCCTAGGTTTGGAAAGCTCAGAATTAGGTCACTTTAAACACGACCTAAGCATAGCCCATAAAATCATCTGCTACAATGTCCTTCCTGGCAACTACTACTTCAGCTTCAACCACAGCAACACACAAGCACACAACAGATACAAACTTAAAGTAAGCCGCTCCAAACTTGACTGCAGAAAATACGACTTTAGTAACCGAGTAGTTGATGCATGGAACTCACTAGCAGACTCTGTAGTATCATCACCTAAACCCCAAAACTTTACCCTTAGACTATCCAGTGTTGACCTCTACCAATTCCTAAGAGGTCAGTAAGGGGCATGCATAAGCACATCAGTGTGCCTCCCGTCCCCTGTCCTAATGTTTCTCTCTTACTAGTACCATGTATATAAACATTGTTAAATCTTTGTGCACCACCAATACGTACTTGGCAAAACAAATAAATAAAAATAAATAAAATAAGTGGCCTCAAAAGGATGCAAATGACCAGCTGTTTGGAAGGAATACTCCTTCCGTCCTTCCCAGGTGGGTCGAAGGAGGACCCCGATGGTTGGGGGCAAAAGAGGCTGACTCTCCGTTAACTGCCCAGGGAGGAAGCGCTAGATAAGTCTAAGTGCTATTGTCCTCCCTCCCTCCCTTCCTTGATGATGCAGTGGTTGGAATGCTGTGTTATAGGCTGACTCTGCCAACTGCCAGCAGTTTGATCTTGACCGGCTCAAGGTTGACCCAGAGTTGGCGGGGGGAGGGCTGTCTTAGCCCAGCCTCCTTCACAGGCTCTTCTCACCTGGGATGCCTACAGGTGAGGATGCAGTAAGGACTCTTCAGTCTGTCTGCAAGGAGTATAAATCCTTCCGTTCCCCACCATTCAGTCAGAACTGATGAAGCTTCTTGGATGACAAGCGAAACCACTTCACACACACACAAAAAAAAACCAACCCGGAAAGTCCAATTGCCTCTTGGGAAAAAGATAAAAAAACACCTTTGGGAAATTCTGGGAGTTGAAGTCCACTTATTCCGGAGTTAGCCGTGGTGGGAAACATTGCCTTTATGAAATGTCACTGAAATGTCAGTGGGTGGAATTGCCTTCTAGGCTCCCACCTCCCACCTTAATATTATTCATTGAGCCGTACTAATATTCATTATTTTTCACAGAGCCTGCCTAGGAGTTAACTTCTCCCCTGCCTCCAGTAAAACCCTGCGACGTAACTTGCCTCCGAAGCAATAACCGCTCTTCGTTCATTGTTACGGATAGCTCCGCGAGTAAGGAAAATAATAGGATTTGTGAATTGTAGGCGTCTCGTAAGAATATACTCTGGGTAGTTCGGCCGCCTCTTTTATAACCCCAAACTGCTGAGCAAGCATTTGCTTTCGCTGTTCCGTGCGTCGAATTTCATTATTAAATTAAAACCGCTTGACGAAAGGGGGCCTTGTTCGCCTGATGTTGCTATTCAATCTCTTCTGGACCCGCCATCTGGTATGTGATGCCCCTAAGCAGCAGTGGGCTGCCCCCAGTTTGGACCGGTTCTTCGAACTTATAGCGGTGAGGGTGGGTGGCTCTGCCCACCCACTCGCGGGACGCTTCTGTGCATGTGCAATTTTGGCACAACACCTCTGTGCTCTCTTTGCTGGTTTGTGCATGCCACTATTTCTTTTTTTATATATAATTATTTGTAATTTTTCGGTTCTCTCAGCATATAATTTTTTTGCAATTTTTCGGTTCTCTCAGGATTTAGGGGTGGTGATTTCTGACAGTCTCAAAATGGGTGAACAGTGCAGTCAGGCGGTAGGGAAAGCAAGTAGGATGCTTGGCTGCATAGCTAGAGGTATAACAAGCAGGAAGAGGGAGATTGTGATCCCCTTATATAGAGTGCTGGTGAGACCACATTTGGAATACAGTACTGTGTTCAGTTCTGGAGACCTCACCTACAAAAAGAGATTGATCAAATTGAACGGGTCCAAAGATGGGCTACAAGAATGGTGGAAGGTTTTGAGCATAAAACGTATCAGGAAAGACTTCATGAACTCAATCTGTAGAGTCTGGAGGACAGAAGGAAAAGGGGGGACATGATCGAAACATTTAAATATGTTAAAGGGTTAAATAAGGTCCAGGAGGGAAGTGTTTTTAATAGGAAAGTGAACACAAGAACAAGGGGACACAATATGAAGTTAGTTGGGGGAAAGATCAAAAGCAACAGGAGAAAATATTATTTTACTGAACGAGTAGTAGATCCTTGGAACAAACTTCCAGCAGACGTGGTTGGTAAATCCACAGTAACTGAATTTAAACATGTCTGGGATAAATATATATCCATCGTAAGATAAAATCCAGGAAATAGTATAAGGGCAGACTAGATGGACCATGAGGTCTTTTTCTGCCATCAGTCTTCTATGTTTCTGTTTCTATGCACGGAAGTAAAATCATTCCTCTGAGCATGCACAGAAGTAAAATTGTGCAAGGGAATGCATGTGTGAGAGCATAGCAGGCGTGCACATGTGTAACATCGCAATGCGCACCGGTAGGAAAGGTAAGAGGAGTCTGCCCCTGACGCACACAAACCAGTGGCATTCTAATTTAGAACCCACCACTGCTCCTGAGTGATGATCTTCCTGTATACAGGTGGTCCTCAACTTACGTCTGTGAGGACTTATTAAAGTTTGTTGCATAAAAATCAAAGCCAGAAGCACACACAGATGACTGATTCAGTTGGATTAAATATCATCTTTATAAACATAGTAATAGCTGAATTTACAATACCATTAACGGAGTTCTTCTTCAGTAGAGAAGAGTTAGTTGCATTTCAGCCGAGCTCAGAGTGGAAGAGCACAGAGTGAGCTGAGAGTACAGAATGGACTGAGTCATACCCTGCTTTAAGCTTAAGTATTCAGTTTTGATTCTCTGCACAGACTCAGAAATGGTTAGCTCCAATTGGCTGACTTAGTTGCTATACCTGTTCATTGGCTGACCTTGTTACCATTGGCTCTCCCAGTTCATGAATATCTTAACAGGACTACAGATAGTCCTTGGCTTACGACCACAATCAAGCCCAACATTTCTGTTGCTAAGTGAGACAATTGCATCCCCAGCAATGATTAATGATTTGGGCGATCTGGTCCAAACCGAGAGGAACCCACCCACTGAGCCACGCCACACCCACCAAGCCACGCCCACAGAACCAGTAGTAAAAAAAAAAATGGAATCCTACCACCTGTTTATAACTATAGAAAACCTTGGATGTTAACATTCTTTTCCGTGGCTATATTTCCATCCTCCACACAACAAGCCTCTCTTGTCTGATTTCCGGGGTGGTGCAGTGGTTAGAGTGAAGCACTGCAGGCTACTTCGGCTAACTGCTAGCTGTAGTTCAGCAGTTCGAATCTCATCGCAAGCTCAAAGGTTGACTCAGCCTTCCATCCTTCCGAAGTGGTTCAAACGAGGACCCAGATTATTGGGGGCAAGAGGCTGATTCTGTAAACTGCTTAGAGAAAGGACTGTAAGAGCACCGTGAAGCGGTAGATAAGTCTAAATGCTGTTGCTATTCTGCTGTGGACTGTTGGCATTGCAAAGCTCTCCTCCACGGTCCCTCCAGCTTAGCCCATCACCGTTCCGCCTTCCCTCCCTTCCCCCAGCCCCGCAGTCTACTTGCTCATTAGGATTTCGATGTATTTAAATGTCAACAAGCCACCAAGGAAATGCAGCTGTGGTTGTGTAAGAGCAGAGCAATTAAGCAGGAAAGGTCCCACTTTACCTCTTGAAAAAGAAGGCAAACGTGGTGGAGGAAAGAGAATAACAGAACTAGAGAATCACAGAGCAGGAAGGAAGGGACCTCGGAGGTCTTCTAGTCTAACCCTTTGCTGAGGCAGGAAACTTTATACCAGTGATGGGGAACCTATGGCACGGGTGCCACAGGGGGCACACGGAGCCATATGTGCTGACACGCGAATACTGTGAAATACTGTGTTCAGTTCTGGAGACCTCACCTACAAAAAGATATTGACAAAATTGAACGGGTCCAAAGACGGACTACAAGAATGGTAGAAGGTCTTAAGCATACAACGTATCAGGAAAGACTTCATGAACTCAATCTGTATAGTCTGGAGGACAGAAAGAAAAGGGGGGACATGATCGAAACATTTAAATATGCTAAAGGGTTAAATAAGGTTCAGGAGGGAAGTGTTTTTAATAGGAAAGTCAACACAAGAACAAGGGGACACAATCTGAAGTTAATTGGGGGAAAGATCAAAAGCAACATGAGAAAATATTATTTCACTGAAAGAGCAGTAGATCCTTGGAACAAACTTCCAGCAGACGTGGTAGATAAATCCACAGTAACTGAATTTAAACATGCCTGGGATAAACATATATCCATCCTAAGATAAAATACAGGAAATAGTGTAAGGGCAGACTAGATGGACCATGAGGTCTTTTTCTGCCGTCAGTCTTCTATGTTTCTATGTTTCTGTTGCCCTAGCTCAGCTCCAAAATGCATGTGTTTGCCGGCCAGTTGATTTTTGGCTCACACAGAGGCTCTGGGAGGGCGTTTTTGGCTTCCAGAGAGCCTCCAGGGGGATGGGGGAGGGCGTTTTTACCCTCCAGGGAAGCCTTTGAGCCTGGGGAGGGTGAAACACGAGCCTACTGGGCCCACCACAAGTTGGGAAACAGGCCATTTCCAACTGCCAGAGGGTCTCCTTGGGGCGAGGTAAGCTGTTTTTGCCCTCCCCAGGCATTGAATCATGGATGTGGGCACTCACACATGCACGATAGCACGCGTGCATTCTCTTTTAGCACCCGAGGGAAAAAAAGGTTTGCCGTCACTAATCTAGTGTGTCTAGTAAAGCAGACTCTTATTAGTTTCCAGTTCAGTGTGTTGTGTGAATTTTCCAGATTACATGAATAGAAACATAGAAACATAGAAGACTGACGGCAGAAAAAGACCTCATGGTCCATCTAGTCTGCCCTTACACTATTTCCTGTATTTTATCTTACAATGGATATATGTTTATCCCAGGCATGTTTAAATTCAGTCACTGTGGATTTACCAACCACATATGCTGGAAGTTTGTTCCAAGGATCTACTACTCTTTCAGTAAAATAATATTTTCTCACGTTTTCTAATCTTTCCCCCAACTAACTTCAGATTGTGTCCCCTTGTTCTTGTGTTCACTTTCCTATTAAAAACACTTCCCTCCTAGACCTTATTTAACCCTTTAAGATATTTAAATGTTTCGATCATGTCCCCCTTTTTCCTTCTGTCCTCCAGACTAGACAGATTGAGTTCATTAAGTGGAATAAACCAGGATTGGATTCAAAAACCAGTTCCAAATAGTTAACTTACACTGACAGTGTGTGGATCACACACTCTTTCGGCACCTAAGGGAAAAAAAGGTTTGCCACTACTACCCTATACTCAGGGGTGGGCAGCAGGCAGGACGGGGTGGAACGCAGTTCCACAGGCGGAAATAAATTGATTGATTGATTGATTGTTAGAGTTGGAAGGGACCATGCAGGTCATCAAGTCCAACCCCCTGCCTGAGCAGGAATCTTAAAACACCCCAGCCAAGTGGCAGTCCAATCTCCTCTTGAAAGTGTCCAGAGTTGGGGAGTTCACAACCTCTGCAGGCAGGTTGTTCCACTGGTTGATCCCTCTGACCGTCAGGAAGTTCTTCCTTACTTCTAGGTTGAATCTCTCCTTGGTCAGCTTCCAGCTGTTGTTCCTCATCCAGCCCTCTGGTGCTCTGTAGAGTAGTGTGGCCCCCTCCTCTCTGTGGCAACCCCTCATATACCTGTGTTCTGTCGGGCTCTCTGGTAGACTCCTCCCAAAAATTCACAGGTACAAATTTCAGACACACACACGTTTGAAAATTCAAAACAATGTTCTTTACAATGAAAATTCACTTAAACCAAGCCCTCTTTTGGTATAGCAAAGAGCACTCGTCTCCAAACAAACTGGTAATTTGTACAAGTCCCTTATCAGTTCTGTGATACTTAGCTTGCAGCTGTGAGACAATTCACAGTCCTTCTTCTTTCACAAAGTGAAACACACTTTGCTCTGGTTTAGTTTCAAAGCGGGGAAAAATCAGCACACAAAAGGTCAAAGTCAGTAAAGCAGTAACGAAACACAAGGATCAAATAATCCTCCACAATGGCCAAACCCACAGGCTGCTATTTATAGCAGCCTCACTAATTACCACAGCCCCACCCAACCACAGGTGGCCTCATTTTCTTTGATAATAATCTCTCAGTTGTTGCTGCCTATGCATCGCTCTCTGCATGCGTGGCTGTATCATTAACTCTTGTTCTGAATCCAAGGAGGAGATAGATAATTGATCTCCTTCTGAGCTGTCTGCCACACTCTCCTCCGCCCTGTCACTCATGTCTTCTTGGTCAGAGGAGCCTTCATCAGCAGATTCCACCGGGGGCAAAACAGGCCTGCAGCATGTGGATGTCTCCCCCACATCCACAGTCCTTGGGGCAGGAGCAGGGCCAGGCCTAACCATAACATACCTTTATACAGCTATCATGTCCCCTCTGGCCCTCCTTTTCTCTAGGCTATCCATGCCCAGTTCCCGCAATCTCTCTTCGTAAGTCTTGGTTTCAAGTCCCCTAATCATTTTGGTTGCTCTTTTCTGCACCTTCTCGAGAGTTTCAATGTCTCTTTTGAAGTGTGGTATGCCCAGCTTTACCTGACCCCCACCCTCCCCTCCTCCTCTTCCTCCTCAGAAAGTGGCAGGGAGACCAGCACCCACAGGTATTGCAGGGGGCCCATTTCCTCCCCCCCTCTTTTCTGATCGGCACCCGTTCGCCTAGCTACCCACCCTGAGGCAGGGGGCGACCCAGGATGGAGAGCGCGGGAAACGCGAAGCAAATTGTCACCCCAGAGAGTGACACTGGTGAGGTTGTAAGTCGAGGACTTAATAGTTCACTTGAGCAATGATGATCGTTCAAGCCACTCCCATCTGGTCACATGGCCGGCAAGCTACTCCTACCCAGTCACATGACCCTCAAGCCACACCCAGAAAATAAGCCACACCCACAGTGTGGCAGTAAAAAATTTGGCTGCCCATTACTGCCTATACTATCTCAGACAAATGGTTATCCAATCTCTTCTTTAAAATCTCCCAATGTTGGAGTGCTCACAACTTCTAGAGACAAGTTGTTTCACCAATTAATTGTTCTCAGGAATTCCCCCCCCCCTAGTTCTAGGTTGGTTTTTGTCTTGATTAGTTTCCATCCATCGCTTCTTAGAAGAAGAATAGAACAATAGTTGGAAGGGACTTTGGAGGTCTTCTAGTTCAATCCCTTGCTCAAGCAGAAAACCTTATATATTTCAGACAAGTGGTTATTTATTTATTTTTATTTTATTTATTTATTTTGTCCAGTGCACAATAATACACAATGAAGGTTATATAGATGATATGCTCAAGTAAATATATCAGATACAGAACTGAAGTGAAAATATAGGAATAAAATATATCAGTAAGATAATAGGAGAAAAGATACAGGGATAGTAGATACGATATAGGAGATATAGGAGAGACAATAGGACAAGGGACAGGAGGCACCCTAGTGCCTGTAGCCATTAGGGTGGGAGCAGTACAGACATCAGGTGGGGGGAGTTGGTTTCATAGAGCCAGGGCAGCCACAGAGAAGGCCCTCCACCGCGGCCCCCTAACCTGCAATGCTTAGTCAACGGAACCTGGAGGAGGCCAACTCTGTGTCCTCTTATTGGTCTCTGGGAGGCATGTAGTAAGAGACGGTCCCGTAAATAGTCTGGCCCTGACGCTGGACTCAGCATTGTGCTAGAATAGAATAGAATGGAATGGAATGGAATGGAATGGAATATTGGAATGAAGAATAGAATAGAATATATGGAAATAGAATAGAATAAAGTTCAATTCAATTTAATTCAATTTATTAGATTTGTATGCCGCCCCTCTCCGAAGACTTGGGGCAGCTCACAACAATAATAAAAACAATATTATAGTAGAACAAATCTAATATTTAAAAAGCGTATAAAACCCTATCATATTTTAAAAAGCCAAACAACACATTCTTACCAAACATAAAACAAAATATAAAAAAGCCTGGGGGAAAGGTGTCTCAACTCCCCCATGCCTGGTGGTATAAGTGAGTCTTGAGTAGTTTACAAAAGACAGGGAGGGTGGGGGCAGTTCTAATCTCCGGGAGGAGTTGATTCCAGAGGGCCGGGGCCACCACAGAGAAGGCTCTTCCCCTGGGGCCCGCCAAATGACATTGTTTAGTCGACAGGACCTGGAGAAGGCCAACTCTGTGGGATCTTATCGGTCGCTGGGATTCGTGCGGTAGCAGGCGGATCTGGAGGTACTCTGGTCCAATGCCATGTGGGGCTTTAAAGGTCATAACTAACACTTTGAATTGTGACCGGAAACTGATCGGCAGCCAATGCAAGCCAGAATAGAATGGAATGGAATAGAATATTGGAATGAAGAATAGAATAGAATAGAATATATGGAAATAGAATAGAATAAAATAGAATAGTATGGAATTAGAACAGAATAGAATATTGGACACACAAGGAATTTGTCTTTGGTGCACATGCTCTCAGCGTACATAAAAGAAAAAGATACATTTGTCAAGAATCATATGGTACAACAACATAATGATTGTCATAGAGGTCAAATAAGCAATGAAGAAACAATCAATATTAATAAAAATCTTAGGATACAAGCAACAAGTTACAGTCATACAGTCCTAAGTGGGAGGAAAAGGATGATAGGAATAATGAGAAAAAACTAGTAGAAATAGAAGTGCAGATTTAGTAAAAAGTCTGACAGTGTTGAGGGAATTATTTGTTTAGCAGAGTGATGGCGTTCGGGAAAAAACTGTTCTTGTGTCTAGTTGCTTGGTGTGCAGTGCTCTGTAGCAACGATTTGAGGGTAGGAGTTGAAACAGTTTGTGTCCCGGATGTGAGGGGTCAGTAAATATTTTCACCGCCCTCTTTTTGACTTGTGCAGTCTACAGGTCCTCAATGGAAGGCAGGTTGGCAGCCTTTGTTTTTTCTGCAGTTCTGATTCTCCTCTGAAGTCTGTGTCGGTCTTGTTGGGTTACAGAATATCGCAAGGAATCTGTAGCCTTGCACAGCCATATCCGCAAATATCTAAATGTTGCTAAGGGGGAATACTCGCTTGGAGAGCCTGAGTGTAATTATGGGGAAGGATTAAGGAATGGCCAAAGGAGAGAAGGGGGACGGGGAGCAAAGAGGGAAAAAAATCAAAGATAGATAATAGAGGTCTCTCGGTCCCGTTGGTTGAAGATGGTCTGGAGTGTTTAGAAGCTATTACCAAAGCATGTAAGCGGCGGTGTGCTTTAGGAGAAACAAGGAGATCGTGAATATAATTTTTAATAACTGAGAAGGGGAGGGAGGGAAGGGGGGAGGGGGGAGGCTGTGGCATCCAGAAGATAATGCTGAACTGGGGGCTTTAGCAAAATCTCTACTTTATCTTAGAATACAAGAGGTAAAGTCGGAGAGAGGGACCTACGGATCTTCTGAGTTCCAAGAAGGAGCAGAAGTTTTAACCTCTTGTACTCCGTTCCAAGTTCGCCTGGTGCACCAGTTGCGGCCCTATTTGGACCGGGAGTCACTGCTCACAGTCACTCATGCCCTCATCACCTTGATGTTCGACTACTGTAACACTCTCTACATGGGGCTACCCTTGAAGAGTGTTTGGAAACTTCAGATCGTGCAGAATGCAGCTGCGAGAGCAGTCATGGTCTTCCCTAAATATGCCCATGTTACACCAACACTCCGCAGTCTGCATTGGTTGCCGATTGGTTTCCGGTCACAATTCAAAGTGTTGGTTATGACCTATAAAGCCCTTCATGGCATCGGACCAGAATATCTCTGGGACCGCCTTCTGCTGCACGAATCCCAGTGACCAGTTAGGTCCCACAGAGTTGGCCTTCTCCGGGCCCCGTCGACTAAACAATGCCATCTGGCAGGACCCAGGGGAAGAGCCTTCTCTGTGGTGGCCCTGACCCTCTGGAACCAACTCCCCCCAGAGATCAGAGTTGTCCCCACCCTCCTTGCTTTCGTAAGCTCCTTAAAAGCCACCTCTGTTGTCAGGCATGGGGGAATTGAGATATTCCCTTCGCCCTAGGCTTATAAAATTTATGTTTGGTATGTCTGTATGTATGATTCGTTTCTCAAATTAGGGTTTCTAAATTTAACTATTAGATTTGTTTATATTGTCTTATTATTGTTGTTAGCTACCCCGAGTCTACGGAGAGGGGCGGCATACAAATCTAATAAATGAATGAATGAATGAATGAATGAATGAATGAAGGAAGGAAGGAAGGAAGGAAGGAAGGAAGGAAGGAAGGAAGCAGTAATGGGCTGCTGCCCCCAATGGGGGTGGGTGGGAGAGGATGCAATGGGAGTAGTAAGTTTATGCACTACTTATTGAATACTTAATAGGATTTTTTTAATTGTCCTTCTTTCTCTAGTGCTTTATTATGATCCTTAATTACTTGTAAAATAGGAAATAATTAAAATGTTTTTACCCATCATTTTAATCATTATCTAGAACTGAACTTTTATAGCAATGAAAGAAAATCGATCTACTTGCCTAACATGTTATCATACTGAACCTTGTGGGTTCAGTATCAAAACCTTCAAATGTGACTGTGCTCCTCAACAAATAATGCTGTCGATCATTTGTCCTTTTTGTGGCTATTCAAATACAGTGATACCTCGTCTTATGAACCCCTCGTGATACAAACTTTTCGAGATACGAACCCAGGGTTTAAGATTTTTATGCCTCTTCTTCCGAACTATTTTAACCTTACGAACCCAAGCTGCCGCTGCTGGGATGCCCTGCCTCCGGACTTCTGTTGCCAGCCGAAGGCTCCCCTCACTGGGAAACCCCACCTCCAGACTTCTGTTGCAAGCGAAGTGCCCATTTTTGCACTGCTGGGATTCCCCTGAGGCTCCCCTCCATGGGAAACCTCTCTTGCCCCACAGGTGTCAGACTATCTTGGGCACCAACTGGGGCGAAATCATCACCGTTTACTGCAATGGGATGCAAGGCCGCTACCTCAGTGTCAACTTACCCAGGAGCGACTCCTTGACCCTCTGTGAAGTGGAGGCCTACAGAGACAGATAGAGAAAGCAGAGCTTGCCTGGAGAGGGAATGAACGCTCCTACGAAATGCCACTCACTCTCCAAATAAAGGGGCTCCTGAGAGACATTCCCAAGTGTCCTTGGTTCATTCTTTGGTTAAAAGGGAGATCGTTGTGTCTGTTACGGGAATCACTCCCTGACCATCGTCATCCTCCCTGTATGCACTTTTTAGGTCATCTGATCTATTGACCCCCAGGAATCTCTTTGCAACCAGTTTGTCCTTATTGGGACTCCTCAGAGATGGACATTTGCCATGGTTCCAACCTCTCCTGGGATCTGAACTTGCAGACTTTGGCATTGAAGAAGACGATTGTGTGCATCTATAGATGGTTGATTGGGTGGGTGGGTGGGTGGCCAGATGAATGGATATATGGATGGATGCATGCAGGGGTGGGCAGCAGCAGGCAGGACGAGGTGAAGCTGCATGCACAGCTCCAGCTGACCAGTGGCAGTAATTTCCTGGATTGCCAGTCTCAACTTGGCTCTCTTTTTTCCCCTCCTGCTGCTGCTGCGCGAACCTCGCTTTTTTCCTCTTTCTTCCTTCCTGGCCTTGGATGAGCTTCCTTCTCTCCTGCCTGGCTCCCCTCCAGCCTCACGTAGCCACCACCTGAGGCCAGAAGGAGAAAAGAGGAAAAAGCGAGGAGCATGCAACAGCAGGAGCAGGAAAAAAAAGGAGAATGGAGCCGAGCAGTCTGGGCCGCGGTCTTTAAATAAGGTTCAGGAGGGAAGTGTTTTTTAATAGGAAAGTGAACACAAGAACAAGGGGACACAATCTGAGGTTAGTTGGGGAAAGGATTAGGAGTAACGTGAGAAAATATTATTTTACTGAAAGATTGGTAGATGCTTGGAACAAACTTCCAGCAGACGTGCTTGATAAATCTAAAGTCACTGCATTTAAACATGCCTGGGATAAGCATAGATCCAGTGACGGGCTACCCAAATTTTTACTACCGCACTGTGGGTGTGGCTTATGCATTTTGTTTCAACATCTTTCAGTGCAAATTGGGTGCTCTAGGGTGGAGCTCCAAATTTTGCTACCGGAACTGCGTTCCTGACCGTTCCCATAGGAGCCCATCACTGCATATATCCATCCTAAGATAAAATAGAGGAAATAGTATAAGGGCAGACTAGATGGACCAGGAGGTCTTTTTCTTCCGTCAATCTTCTAGGTTTCTAGGTTTCAATTACAAAAGGCAGCTTTTCTTGCGACAGCTTACATCCCGCCCCTGCTATGAGAGCTTTAAACACAATCAGGCAACAACATTTCCTTATGCCAGGTCCTTGGGAAGGAGGGGAGGGGTCGACCAAAAGGTCCAATCCAGCCTAAATGTCTGGCTGATTGTGAGATCCTCCACCCCAACTCACAGCTCACATTAGAGAAACACCTTTCAGGGGGGCGTTCGCCCAGGTTCGCCTGGTGCATCAGTTGCGGCCCTATTTGGACCGGGACTCACTGCTCACAGTCACTCATGCCCTCATCACCTCGAGGCTCAACTACTGTAACGCTCTCTACATGGGGCTACCTTTGAAAAGTGTTCGGAAACTCCAGATCATGCAGAATGCAGCTGCGAGAGCAATCATGGGCTTTCCCAAAAATGCCCATGTCACTCCAACACTCCGCAGTCTGCATTGGTTGCCGATCAGTTTCCGGTCACAATTCAAAGTGTTGGTTATGACCTATAAAGCCCTTCATGGCACCGGACCAGATTATCTCAGGGACCACCTTCTGCTGCACGAATCCCAGCGACCGGTTAGGTCCCACAGAGTGGGTCTTCTCTGGGTCCCATCAACTAAACAATGCCGCTTGGCAGGACCCAGGGGAAGAGCCTTCTCTGTGGCGGCCCCGGCCCTCTGGAACCAACTCCCCCCAGAGATTAGAATTGCCCCCACCCTCCTTGCCTTTCGTAAGCTCCTTAAAACCCACCTCTGCTGCCAGGCATGGGGGAACTGAGATGCTCTTTCCCCCTGGGCCTTTACAATTTCATGTGTGGTATGTCTGTATGTATGTTTGGTTTTTTTATATTAATGGGTTTTTTAATCATTTTTAGTATTTATTGGATTATTATTGTACATTGTTTTATTACTGTTGTTAGCCGCCCCGTGTCTCCGGAGAGGGGCGGCATACAAATCCAATAAATAAAATAAATAAAATAAATAAATAAACGGGTGAGCTAAATTGTTTTTCCTGCTAAACTTTTTCAGGACAACTCATTTTTGCGACGGGCGTGCCTTGTTTGATAAACTTTCTGTTGTCCCCGTGAATTTGGGCCGTATAAATAGCACTTCTCATTATCAAAACACTATGGTGTAAATCAGAATTTTGATTACAGTGACAATTAATTCTAAAAGATTAGGAACCAATTATGCTTTACACGGTTGCATTTATTTATAGTCGTTAGGGACATGGTTCTTTCTGGACTCCGTGGCGATTTAATTATCGTTTTTAAAGTTTATTTCAGTTTATTTTTATTTATTTATTTATTTATTTATTTATTTGTTTGTTTGTTTGTTTGTTTGTTTGTTTATTGGATTTGTATGCCACCCCGCTCCCAGAGGACTCTGGGCAGTTTACAACTAAATATAAAGATATAAATACCCCATCAATATAACCCCCCCCTAAAAACAGTACAATATAACCCCCCCTAAGATAGGCATGAAACAATTTTAAGCGCACGAAGAATACTCACAACAGCTAAAAACCATACGTATCTTTCCAGGTTGGATCCCAATGGGTTGTTGGACAAATTTGTTGTTGGATAAATAGTAGTTGGATAAATTTAAAGACCTCTCCCCCCCCCCACTCCAGGATCTCAGAGTGATGTACATAGCCCTCTGTCATCCCATTTTCTCCATGATAACCCTGTGAGGTAGGTTGGTTTGAGAGAGAGAGAGAGAGGGAGGGAGGGAGAAAAAGAGAGAGAGAGAGAAAGAAAGAAAGAGAGAGTGGGAAGAGGGAGAGAGAAAAAGAGAGAGGGAGAGAAAGAGAAAGAGAGAGCGAGAAAGAGGGAGAGAGAGAGAGGGAGGGAGGGAGAGAAAAAGAGAGAAAGAGGGAGAAAGAGAGAGAAAGGAAGAGAGAAAGAGAAAGAGAGAGAAAGAAAGGGAGAGAGGGAGGGAGAGAGAATAAGAGAGAGAAAGGGAGAGAGAAAAAGAGAAAGAAAGTAGAGAGAGAGAGAAAGAGAGAGGGGGAAGAGAAAGAGGGAGAGGGAGAGAAAGAGAGAGAAAAAGAGAGAGAAAGAGAAAATGAGAGCAAGAAAGAAAAAGAGAGAGAGGGGAGAGAAAGAGAGAGAGAGAGAAAGAGAGAAAAAGAGGGAGAGAGAGAGGGAGAGAGAAGAATTGGGCGGAGAAGGAAGGACTGCTACAGACTCAGCCAATAAGCTTTTCAGACTGAATCAGGACTAAAACTCTCCCCCGCCCCTCAGTCCAATCTCCCACTACATCTGATTGGCTGCTGGGCTGAGAGGGAAGGACTCGGTCAGTGTCAACCAATGAGCTTCTTAGACTGAGGCAGGACTGGAACCCAGCTTTCACACATCTAGTCCTGCCCAATCCACGTTACACCCAAGTGGGTCTTTGCGCTGAGGAGGGAGGGGCTGTCCCGGAGTCAGCCAATGAGCTTCTCGAATTGAGGAGGGACTAGAAACTGGCCTTCCCACTATTGGTTCCGCAACCCCTGATTGGCTCTTTGGACTGAGAGGGAGGGAACTGCCCTGAAATCCAGCCAATCTGTTTTGGTGGCTGAGAGAGGATTAGAACTCGGGTCTCCCCACTGTTTATAATGAAGACTGCAGAGGGGCTTCTGTGGGTAGCTTATTTCCTAAAAATGAGGAATAATTCTTTTATGGGATGGAGGTTTAAGTGATCCATTTAAAAATTAGATTGACTTTTTTGTAAGCAGCATAATGTGCTCTCTTTTGTTTTGTTCCAGGGTACAAAACAACAACAACAGCGGTAAAAATAGGAGGTCCAAATATAATGACATGGATTTCGTGAGTCAACCTGACAATTCAGAAGGATAATTACAGCAAGGCAGGTGGGGCCGTGCGCAGAACGGTCTGTTTCTCCAGATTTGTGTATAATACGTTGCAGAGATGCAGCTTTGGGATCTAGGATTTTTTAGAAAAAGGTGATTCTCTCCTCACCTTTCTCCCTCCCACCCATTTTCCCCTTCCTTCTTTTATTCATTTGCTTCTCTTCCTTTCTCCTTCCTTCATTCCATCCTTCCTCTCTCTCTCTCTCTCTTTCTCTTCTAATCCCTCTTTCATCTAAATTCCTTCCATCCTTCCTCTCTCCCACCCCTCCTTCCCTTCCTCCCACTCTTCCTCCTCTTCCCCTCCCTCCCTTCTTCCTTCATTCTCTTCTTCTCCTTCCTCCTTTCCCTCCCACTCCCCCTTCCCTCCCATCCCGTCCCATCCCTTCCTTTCCTCTCTCCTTCCTTCCTTCCTTTCCACTTCCTCTTCTTTCCCCTTGCCTTGCCTTCCTCTCTCTCTCTTCCTTGCTCCCTTCCTTTCCTTCCTCCCTTCCTTCTTTCCTCCTCCCTCCCTCATCCTTTCCTTTCCTTCCCTTATCTTCCTTCCTTCCTTCCTTCTTTCTTTTCTTTCTTTCCCTTTCCCTCCCCTTTCTTTCCCTCTTTTTTCTTTCTTTCTTTCTTTGTTTCTCTCTCTCTCCCTCTCTTTCTTTCTTTCTTTCTCCCTCTCTATCTCTTTCTTTCTTTCTCTCTATCTCTTTCTTTCTTTTCTTTCTTTCCCTTTCTCTTCCCTTTCTTTACCTCTTTTTTTTTCTTTCTTTCTCTCTCTCTCTCTCTTTCTTTCTTTCTCCTTCTCTCTCTCTTTCCCCCCCTCTCTCTCTTTCTTTCTTTCTTTCTTTCCCTTCCGTCCCTCCCTCTCTTCCCTTTTCTTTGCCTCCCCACTCTCTCTTCCCTCCCCTCCTCTCCCCCTCCCTTTGCAACACATCCAGGGAGCCCAAAGCCGGCTTTCCATCCCATTTTTCCCCTTGCTAAGAAGCTGAAAGACTGAAAGCGGCCGAACGGCTGGGCCCTCCTGGGGAATAACAGCATGTACTTTGGCAGATTACCCCAGGGAAATCCTTCCTCGCTTTACCTGAACAATATGCATTTTTTTTTCCAGAGGCCGGCTCTGCAGTTGGCAGGCAAAAAGTGGGGGGGGGGGATTGTCACAAGGTCTTGCAAGGGGGAACAGAAGAGAGAGAGAAAAACCCTCCCCCTAAGATAGCTGTCTGGAAGAGTGAAGATATGTCGTTGTTGTTATTCCACATTTTCTCCCCATCAGACCCTCGTAAAATAGCTTTAAAAGAACCCTAAAGCGGGAGGGAGGCTAGCAAAGTGACCACATCTTCTTTGGACTTCTCCCTATTGTGACACCGTTGCCGCAACCTGAGGTTTGATTGCCACAATATAAAAAGGATGATGAGACTCTGGGAAAAGTGCAGAGAAGAGCAAGAAATATGATTAGGGGACTGGAGGCTAAAACATAGGAAGAACAGTTGCAGGAACTGGGCATGTCCAGTTTAATGAAAAGAAGGACCAGGGGGGACAGGATAGCAGCCTTCCAATATCTCAGGGGCTGCCACAAGGAAGAGGGAGTAAGGCTATTCTCCAAAGCACCTGGGGGTAGAACAAGAAGCAATGGGTGTAAACTAAACAAGGAGAGAAGCAACTTAGAACTAAGTAGGAAATTCCTGACAGTGAGAATAATTAACCAGTGGAACAGCTTGCCTCCAGAACTGGTGAATGCTCCAACACTGGAAGTTTTTAAGATGTTGGATAACCATCTGTCTGAAGTGGTGTAGGGTTTCCTGCCTAAGCAGGGGGTTGGACTAGAAGACCTCCAAGGTCCCTTCCAACTCTGCTATTCCATTCCTGTTCCTTTTCCTATTCCATTCCTATTATTTCCTATTTCCTCTTCTCTTCTCTTCCTATTCCTATTCCTATTCCATTCCCTTCCATTCTGTAATTATATTCTTTTCTATTTTATTCTATTCTATTCTGTTTCCGTTCCCGTTCCTAGGAACATAGAAACATAGAAGACTGACGGCAGAAAAAGACCTCATGGTCCATCTAGTCTGCCCTTATACTATTTCCTGTATTTTATCTTAGGATGGATATATGTTTATCCCAGGCATGTTTAAATTCAGTTACTGTGGATTTATCTACCAGGTCTGCTGGAAGTTTGTTCCAAGGATCTACTACTCTTTCAGTAAAATAATATTTTCTCACGTTGCTTTTGATCTTTCCCCCAACTAACTTCAGATTGTGGCCCCTTGTTCTTGTGTTCACTTTCCTATTAAAAACATTTCCCTCCTGAACCTTATTTAACCCTTTAACATATTTAAATGTTTCGATCATGTCCCCCCTTTTCCTTCTGTCCTCCAGACTATACAGATTGAGTTCATTAAGTCTTTCCTGATACGTTTTATGCTTAAGACCTTCCACCATCCTTGTAGCCCATCTTTGGACCCGTTCAATTTTGTCAATATCTTTTTGTAGGCGAGGTCTCCAGAACTGAACACAGTACTCCAAATGTGGTCTCACCAGTGCTCTATATAAGGGGATCACAATCTCCCTCTTCCTGCTTGTTATACCTCTAGCTATGCAGCCAAGCATCCTACTTGCTTTTCCTACCGCCCGACCACACTGTTCATCCCATTTTGAGATTGTCAGAAATCATTACCCCTCAATCCTTCTCTTCTGAAGTTTTTGCTAACACAGAACTGCCAATGCAATACTCAGATTGAGGATTCCTTTTCCCCAAGGGCATTATTTTACATTTGGAAACATTAAACTGCAGTTTCCATTGCTTTGACCCTTTATCTAGTAAAGCTAAATCATTTACCATATTACAGGCCCCTCCAGGAATATCAACCCTATTGCACACTTTAGAGTCATCGGCAAATAGGCAAACCTTCCCTGCCAAACCTTCCCCTATGTCATTCACAAACATATTAAAAAGAATAGGACCCAGAACAGACTCTTGTGGCACACCGCTTGTAACCTGACTCTGCTCAGAATACTCGCCATTAACAATAACTCTCTGATGTCTACGCTTCAGCCAGCTTGAAATCCACTGAACTATCCAGGGATTAAGTCCAATCTTTTTAAGAACACTTGCCAGATGAATACCTGGTAGGCGGATTTCCCCCCCCCCCTCCTATTTTCCTCCCCAAAGACTAAGGTGTGTCTTATACTCCGGTGTGTTAATTTTTCTTCTGTGGCATTTTAACTTCGAATCAGTAATGGGCAGTCAAAGTTTTTACTGCCACACTGTGGGTGTGGCTTATTTTGTGGGTGTGGCTTATTGGTCATGTGACTGGGTAGGAGTGGCTTGCCGGCCATGTGATCAGGTGGGAGTGGCTTGAACGATCATCGTTCAAGGGAACTGTTAAGTCATCGACTTACAACCTTACCAGTGTCGCTCGCTGGGGTGACAATTTGCTTTGCGTTTCCCACGCTCTCCTTCCTGGGTCCTCCCCCACCTCAGGCTGGGTAGCTAGGTGAATGGGTGCTGCCAGAAGCATAAATGCTGCCAGTGCGGCTTCCACCCACGTCTTCTGCTTGCACCTCAGGCGGGAGGTGGGCGCGTGAGGCTGGAGGGGAGCCGGGCAGAAGAGAGGGAAGCTCGTCCGAGGCCAGGAAGGAGGAAAGAGGAAAAAAGCAAGGAGCGCAGACGCAGCAGCAGCAGGGAAAAACAGGAGAGCCGAATCGAGACCAGTAATCCAGGAAGCAACAGCCATCTTCATTCATTCATACATTCACTTACTTACTTACTTACTTGCTTGCTTGCTTGCTTGCTTGCTTGCTTGCTTGCTTGCTTGCTTGCTTGCTTGCTTGCTTGCTTGCTTGCTTGCTTGCTTACTTATTTATTAGATTTGTATGCCGCCCCTCTCTGAAGACTCGGTTTCCACCGGTGGAACTGCCTTCCACCCCATCCTGCATGCTTCCCACCCCTGCTACGAGTGGTCACTAAACAAAGTGCTGTAAGTTGAGGACTACCTGTATTCAAAAGCCCACAAGAGAGATTTTGAGTCATCCAGGTCATTTGGGACATGATCTCACCTGCCCTATTTAATTTTTTTTTCTTTTTTTTTTTGCAGAGAAAGCATGACAGAGATTGATCCCAGAGTGAAACAGCTGAGCTGGAATTCATTAGGCGAGCTAACCTGATTTTCTTTCTATTTTTTTTTAAGCAGCGACAGAATTCTCTTATGATTTCCCCATTATTTTAATGACTCAACACAACAGGACTATCCGCGTCACAGGGCCAATTATTTTCTGAATGGTTACTATCAAGAGGTAATTATCCCTGCCTGCAGCTCCCGGGTTTGTCTCTTTCTGATATTTCTCCTTTTATTCCGACAATTTTCATCAAGGAATCTGGCTCTTCAAAAGATTGCGTCGGGGGGGAATTTGTGCGCGTCAAAAAAAAATCTCGGTAGGTGGGAGCTGCCTGGCTGTATCAGGACTTTGATGACGGATCACCCTAAAATGCCAGAATTGTAGGCTAGACTGGGAGGTAAAATAGTAATCATAAGAATTTGAACCGCCTTCCGTGTGACGCCCCAGAAAGATTTTGGAAAGAAAGATGAAAAAGTCTGGAGACAGAAGAAGAGAAAGATCTGGACAAGATCACAAAACAGAATGGAACAGAAAACAGAACAGAACGGAACAGAACAGAACAGAACGCAGAATAGAATAGAATACACAATGGAATGGAATGGAAGGGAACAGAACAGAACAGAACAGAATGCAGAATAGAATGGAATGGAATGGAATGGAAGGGAAGGGAAGGGAACGGAACGGAACAGAACGCAGAATAGAATAGAATAAAGAATGGAATGGAATGGAATGGAATGGAATGAAATGGAATGAAATGGAAGGGAAGGGAACAGAACAGAACAGAATGCAGAATAGAATGGAATGGAATGGAAGATAACAGAATGGAACGGAACGGAACAGAACAGAACACAGAATAGAATAGAATACAGAATGGAATGGAATGGAACGGAACAGAACAGAACAGAACAGAATGCAGAATGGAACGGAACGGAACAAAACAAAACAGAACAGAACAGAATAGAATAGAATTCTTTATTTGTTAAGTGTGATTGCACACCCAAGGAATTTGTCTTTGGTGCATATGCATATGTATATTTTTAAAAATACATTAATCAAGATGTGATGATGATGACATCTTCAACCAACCAACCAACCAACCAACCTACCTACCTACCTACCTACCTACCTACCTACCAACCAACCAATCAAAATTGATCTGGAAGGGAGTATTCTATTCTATTCTATTCTTTTCTGTTCTGTTCTATTCTATTCAATTCTATACACTAAGAGCATATGCACCAAAGACAAATTCCTTGTGCGTCCAATCACACTTGACCAATAAAGAATGATATTCTATCAATTGGGGTAAACAGGATCTCAGCAGTTGAATATCCACTGTTCAGCTTTGCTCTTGTCCAAGATCCCATCTTGTCAGGAGACGTTGGAAAGAATGACCTGCTTTTTTTAAAAAAACATCCTGCAATTTTCCAGGTCATTTTCAAGGCCAGACCAAGGGAGAGCATCTTTTAATCTTCCTAATGAGAGGCTACCAGACGATTGTCAACTCTATAAGACAGAGCAAATTAAGAAATCAATTCCACATAGTTGGCTGGAGAATAGCCATCCCCCAGCGGATGGAAGGTCAAATGAGGAATTACAGATAATCTTTGACTTACTACGATTTGTTTAGTGATGGTTGGAAGTTACAACGGCACTAAAAATAGTGTCTTATGACCAAGGGGGATATTCACTTGCCTAGTTATTTCTTTTAATATTAGATTTGTGCCATTATAATATTGTTTTTATCATTGTTGTGAGCCGCCCCGAGTCTTTGGAGAGGGGCGGCATACAAATCTAATAAATTGAATTGAATTCCCTATCGGTTGGCAAATGTGAGTGCGGGCCCATCTCTGCACATAAGAAAGTATGTGCACCACATTTTTTCTTCAACCATTATTTATTGAACGCAATGAAACTTACACACAAGAAAGAATGATGTTTCTTCTACACTTCCTATTTTTCCACGTAATCTCCATCCCCTTCTATGGCCTTCCTCCAGCGAGACACATGGGCGTGTATGCCCTGTCGGTACCACTCCTTGTTCTGGTCATGAAGCCATTTCTATGCTGTGCAAATCACCTCTTCATCATCCTCAAAATGTCTTCCCCACTAACCGTACTTCTGTCAACTGCACAATGAGAAATTCAATGACGACACAATGCTTGTAACGTACATCACTTACTGTTGTGGTTAGCTCTGGCCCAGCTCCTGCCCCAAGGACTGTGGATGTGGGGAAGACATCCACATGCTGCAGGCCTGTTTTGCCCCCAGTGGAATCTGCTGATGAAGACCAAGAAGACATAAGTGACAGGGAGGAGGAGAGTGTGGCAGACAGCTCAGAAGGAGATCAATGATCTTTCTCCTCCTTGGATTCAGAACAAGAGTTAATGATACAGCCACGCATGCGGAGAGTGATGCATAGGCAGCAACAACTGAGAGATTATTATCAAAGAAAATGAGGCCAGTTGTGGTTGGGTGGGGCTGTGGTAATTAGTGAGGCTGCTATAAATAGCAGCCTGTGGGTTTGGCCATTGTGGAGGATTATCTGATCGTTGTGTTTCATGACTGCTTTACTGACTTTGACCTTTTGTGTGCTGATTTTTCCCCCTTTGAAACTAAACCAGAGCAAAGTGTGTTTCACTTTGTGAAAGAAGAAGGACTGTGAATTGCCTCACAGCTGCAAGCTAAGTATCACAGAACTGATAAGGGACTTGTACCAATTACCAGTTTGTTTGGAGACGAGTGCTCTTTGCTATACAAAAAGAGGGCTTACTTTAAGTGAATTTTCATTATAAAGAACATTGTTTTGAATTTTCAAACGTGTGTGTGTCTGAAATTTGTACCTGTGAATTTTTGGGAGGATTCTACCAGAGAGCCCGACAGAACACTTACAGACGCCATTTTGAAACATGGCTGCAGCTACGCTATCTGTCTGAAGAAATGCAAACATTTACACATGCACTCCTGACAATTCAAATAACATATATCTAAAGTTTCGCCTTCGTACCATTACTGCAGGCTGAGAAAAAAAAATGTGGTGCATTACTTTCTGGGCGACCCTCGTATACACAACCTCTTGCTCAAGCTCTGCACTCGTGCCCTGCTATGAAAACATGGTTAAATAGGATGATATTATGCCTGGGCAGGGCACAGTCCACGCTACCAGTTCTCTTGAACCAGTCTGAATCGGCAGAATACCACAAGGGGTAGGATCACCCGAACTGGTAGCAACCCACTGCTGATGTCACCATGATGTCATGGAAGCAGATCAATCGGTGCTGGTCCATGGAGGCTGTCATCTTTTTTAGTAATTTTTTTGTATTGTTTTTCTGGATTGTTTTCATTTTCTTTTCCTTCTGCCCAAGCGCAGAAGCTGTGTTTTTGGCACTGCACATGCATTGGAGAACTGGTTGTGGAAATTCTGAATAGTTTAAAGAACTGGTAGCGGAAATTTTGAGTAGTTCAGAGAACTGGTAGTGGAAATTTTGAGTAGTTCAGAGAACTGGTGGCGGAAATTTTGAGTAGTTTGGAGAACTGGTAGTGGAAATTTTGAGTAGTTCAGAGAACTGGTAGTGGAAATTTTGAGTAGTTCAGAGAACTGGTAGTGGAAATTTGGAGTAGTTCGGAAAACTGGTAGCGGAAATTTTGAGTAGTTCAGAGAACTGGTAGCGGAAATCTCGAGTAGTTCAGGGAACTGGTAGTGGAAATTTTGAGTAGTTCAGAGAACTGGTAGCAGAAATTTTGAGTAGTTCAGAGAACTGGTAGCGGAAATTTTGAGTTCGGAGAACTGGTAGCAGAAATTTTGAGTAGTTCAGAGACCCTGCAAATACCATCTGGCTCCAGAGTGGGGAGGGAATGGGGATTTTGCAGCATCCTTCCCCTGCCATGCCCATCGAGCCATGTCCACAGAACTGGGAGGGAAAAATTTTGAATTTCATCCCTGAGTCATGTGATCCTCTTTTGTGACCTTATGCCAAGGGGAAGTCAGATTTATTTAACAAGCGTGTGACTAAATTAACAGCTTTGCTGATTCACTTAACAATGGAGGGAAGGAAGGTCATAAAACCGGGCAAAACTCACTTAACAAATGTCTCACTTAGCCACAGAAAAAATGTGCTCCATTGTGGTCGTAAGTCCAGTACTACCTGTATTGACCCGGATAGCCAAATAGGTTCTGGTGTCAAAACCATCCCTGATTTAAAAAAAAAACACAAAACACCAGGTCCAGTGACTGTAAAATTTTAGCCCCCTGCAAATCTTCCTTTAATGCGCAGACAACAGTGGAACCAAGCCCCTCGTTCATATATTAATGTTATTTTAGTATTAAATATTTATCATGATTATGTTAATACTTTAATATTTTAACTCTGTTAGACTGTCAGGGACCTTTTGCATTTATTCTTATTTCTGTTTTACTTTTCCAGCTCTTTAGACATTAAGACTGTTGGTAGGTTTGTATATTTTTATCCAGGGATTTTTTTCTTATTCATTCTCATATTTTTTAATATAAAGTTGAAAATGTGTTTTAAGCCGCACCAGGAAAATGCTTGTGTTATTTTCTCTCTTTTTCTTATTAGCATCACCAATTGAGGATGATTGTGTTTTCGGCAAGATCCAAAATGAACTGGGAGGCTAAATGCAGATATTACCAGGAGGGGAGGAGAAAATATATATACAGTGATACCTTGTCTTATGAACTTAATTGGTTCCAGGACAAGGATTGTAAGGTGAAAAGTTTGTAAGACGAAACAATGTTTCCCATAGGAATCAATGGGAAAGCGATTAATGCGTGCAAGCCCTACTCACCCCTTTTGCCAGCCGAAGTGCCCGTTTTTGCGCTGCTGGGATTCCCCTGAGGCTCCCCTCCATGGGAAACCCAACCTCCAGACTTCCGTGTTTTTGTGATGATGCAGGGGAATCCCAGCAGCACAAAAATGGGTGCTTTGCTGGCAACGGAAGTCCAGAAGTGGGTTTTCCCAGCAAGGGGAGCCTCAGCGAAATTGCAGCATCGCAAAAACACAGAAGTCCTTGACACCCCACCTCCGGACTTCTGTGTTTTTGTGATGCTGCGATTTCACTGAGGCTCCCCTCACTGGGAAACCCCACCTGCAGACTTCTGTTGCCAGCGAAGTGCCCGTTTTTGCGCTGCTGGGATTCCCCTGCAGCATTGCAAAAACACAGAAGTCCAGAGGTGGTGATTCCCATGGAGGGGAACCTCAGGGAAATCCCAGCAGCGCAAAAACAGGCGCCTCGCTGGCAACAGGACTCCGGAGGCGGAGCATCCCAGTGGTGGCAGCTTGGGTTTGTAAGGTGAAAATAGTTTGGAAGAAGCCGCAAAAAAAATCTTAAACCCCGGATTTGTATCTCGAAAAGTTTGTATGACAAGGGGTTTGTAAGACGAGGTATCACTGTAATTCCAATCATACAGTTGGAAGGGATCCTAGAGGTTTTCTAGTTCACCTCCCTCCATGCAGTGCAGGAATTTTGTTTCTTAGTTACCTGAGTTATTTTATACATTCCTCAAGGTAGGGAACACAGCAGTAGTGGGTTTCTCTTAATCTTTGCTGCCGGTTCGGGAATGGGAGCATGCACAACTCTTCTGCGCATGGGCAGAAACTTCTGCGCATGTACAAAGTGTTTGGGTAAATGAAATGCAAATTTCACTCATGTGCAAGTAAAATGCATGCACAGATGGTTGTGCAAATGTGCATAGGTGGGTGCTCACCTTTGCAAACTGGTAGGGGAGGTACCGCATTTTTCAGAGTATACACCAAAAGTAGCCCCACCCAGCCACCCCCATCCTTTGGCCTCTGCCTCCCAGCAATTGATTTTTTGATTTTTTGATTTTTTGATTTTTTGATTTTTTGATTTTTTGATTTTTTGATTTTTTGATTTTTTGATTTTTTTGATTTTTCGATTTTTCGATTTTTCGATTTTTCGATTTTTCGATTTTTCGATTTTCGATTTTTTTATTTTTTTTATTTTTTCGATTTTTTTGATTTTCATTCATTCATTCATTCACTCACTCACTCACTCACTCACTCACCTATCTATCTATCTATCTATCTATCTATCTATCTATTTATTTATATATTTGTATGCCGCCCCTCTCCGTAGACTCGGAGCGGCTCACAACAAGAAACAATACAAATCCAATACTTAAAAAACACTTTAAAACCCTTAATATAAAAGACAATTATGCATCTCATACATACCATACACAAAGCGGGAATGGCCCAGGGGAATCAATCTCCCCATGCCTGATGACAGAGGTGGGTTTTGAGGAGTTTACGAAAGGCAAGGAGGGTGGGGGCAGTCCTAATCTCTGGGGGGAGTTGATTCCAGAGGTTTGGGGCCACCACAAAGAACGTTCTTCCCCTGGGTCCCGCCAGACGACATTGTTTCATTGATGGGACCCGGAGAAGGCCAACTCTGTGGGACCTAACCGGTCGATGGGATTCGTGCGGCAGAAGGCAGTCCTGGAGATATTCTGGTCTGATGCCATGAAGGGCTATTATTATATTTTCCGATGGGCTATGGATGTTTGGTGTAGAAGGAAAAATATCTGAAAAAACGGGGAGGTTGCGTTTTGCATAATGCATGAATTTTGTCCTTCAAGGTCACTCCTTGGCTTCCAACGAGGAAGCCTTGGTCTCCCTCGCAGCCCCCCGGCCATTCAGCGAGATGCCAACCTCACTCTCATCACCATTTTTAAGGAGGGGAATATTGTACCAGTGTGACTTATAAGCGCCATTCTAAAGGATAACGAGTCGATATATTTGTTTTTTTCCTCCCCTCTTTGATCTACAGCCTCCGATAGGAAGCCATGCATGAAGTTTATTAAACCTGCCTAATTTTCTATCAAGTTCGCAGAAACTATCGATCCTGTCGGCTGAAGTTTATCTGACTTGGGTGGCAAAAGGTGAAGAGAACGCAAAATCATTTCAAGGCAGCGGAGAATGGTCAGTTGGGGTGAGGGGTGGGAGGCAGGGGGTGGAGAGGAGAAAGGAGAAACTTATTTTGCAAATATATATATATATATGAATAAATAAAATTGAAATTGGAATGAGGCTGAAAAATGTCTCACGGGTTGCCACAAAGAGGGAGTCAAGCTATTCTCCAAAGCACCTGAGGGTAGAACAAAAAGCAATGGGTGGAAACAAGGAGAGGAGCAATTTAGGACTAAGGAGAAATTTCATGACAGTTAGAACAATTAATCCAGCTCCCCGCAGAGATTCGCACTGCCCCCACCCTCCTCACCTTCCCTAAAGGTTTAAAGACCTATCTGTGGCCATTAGACCCTAGACCCTTGCTGTGTGAATGGGAATGAATGGTTTTAAATGTTATTAAAGTTTTTTAGTTATATTAATTGGATTTTTAAAGATATGTGTTGTGGTTAGCTCTGGCCCAGCTCCTGCCCCAAGGACTGTGGATGTGGGGGAGACATCCACATGCTGCAGGCCTGTTTTGCCCCCGGTGGAATCTGCTGATGAAGGCTCCTCTGACCAAGAAGACATGAGTGACAGGGAGGAGGAGAGTGGCGCAGACAGCTCAGAAGGAGATCAATTATCTAGCTCCTCCTTGGATTCAGAACAAGAGTTAATGATACAGCCACGCATGAGGAGAGCGATGCATAGGCAGCAACAACTGAGAGATTATTATCAAAGAAAATGAGGCCACCTGTGGTTGGGTGGGGCTGTGGTCATTAGTGAGGCTGCTATAAAGAGCAGCCTGTGAGTTTGGCCATTGTGGAGGATTATCTGATCGTTGTGTTTCGTGACTGCTTTACTGACTTTGACCTTTTGTGTGCTGCTTTTTCCCCGCTTTGAAACTAAACCAGAGCAAAGTGTGTTTCACTTTGTGAAAGAAGAAGGACTGTGAATTACCTCACAGCTGCAAGCTAAGTATCTCAGAACTGATAAGGGACTTGTACAAATTACCAGTTTGTTTGGAGACGAGTGCTCTTTGCTATACAAAAAGAGGGCTTGGTTTAAGTGAATTTTCCTTATAAAGAACATTGTTTTGAATTTTCAAATGTGTGTGTGTGTGAAATTTGTACCTGTGAATTTTTGGGAGGAGTCTACCAGAGAGCCCGACAGAACAGATATGTATATTGTATATTGTTTTGATATATTGTGAGCTGCCCCGAGTCCTCGGAGAGGGCGGCATATAAACCAATAGATAAACAGATAAATAGATAAATAGATAAATGAATAGTCATAAGTCACTTTCTTCAGTTGTAACTTCGAACAATCGCTAAACAAATGCTTGTTCCTCGAGAACTTCCTGTAATAAGATTTTTCAAAACTTTTTTGTTTGTTTGTTTGTTTTGTTTTGAAAGATTGTTCAAAACAGTTGGAAGTTTGCTTGTGTTTCTTTGAATAAAAGTTGAGCTTTTTTCTCCCAAGTCTACAGATGAAGAAATGGTTCAGAAAAATGATGAGACAAACCCAAGAAAACTAAGTGGAAGCCACACTCAACCAACATTTCTACTCCCATTGAATTTTCTGGGCTTGTAATCTTTGAGGATCAAAAAGAAACCGATCATGAAACCATCAAACAACCGCTCCGAATTGGAAAAAATATATAGCAACATTCTTTTCATGGTTAACTGGTGTATAGAATTGTTCCATAGATATTATCATTGCTTTTTTTTAAAAAAAAGTGTATATTTTGTTGATATTGCTGTAAAAATGTGTAAAGGGAAATTAAAAATGATGAAGAAAAAAAAAGTTGAGTTTTTGCGCATCCAATTTTTTTTTTTAAAAAAAATTCAACCCGAAAGACACATAGAGAAAACTCCAGTTCCACCTTACACATTACCAAATGTGTGCGTCTGGGGTAAGGTGCATGCACGCACACACACACACACACACACACACACACACAAGTTGTGTTTGATTTGTGCTGGCATTTGTCCTTGCCAGGGATCTGCTGGGAGGAAAGGATTTCAATTCTGTCGCAGCTGGAACCGGCAATGAAATTCTTTTTAATCCCTAATTTAGAACTGGGGCGAGCGACCTCCGGCAGGGGAGGGAAGAGAGAAGGAGGGGGAAAGGGAGGAAGAGATAAGAGGAGAAAGGAAAAGAGGGATGCTACGAAAGGAGAGGGAGGAGGGATCCACCAATTTTCAGCTCTGCTCATGGTTGACTATGGTCACATTTGCAACTTATAATAAATAATGATAATGATAATGATGATGATGATAACAATAATAATAATAATAATAATAATAGTGATAATAATAATAATAGTTGCATGGACAGTTTTTGGACAAGATTGAAGGCAAAGTGGATAAAGAAAAGACCTGGTCATGGCTTACAAGTGGAACACTCAAAAAGGAGACAGAAGGACTAATACTGGTGGCACAAGAACAGGCCATTAGAACAAATGCTGTCAAAGCCAGAATTGAAAAATCAACAGACAATCCAAAGTGCAGACTCTGTAAAGAAACAGATGAAACAATCGATCACATACTCAGCTGCTGCAAAAAGATCGCACAGACTGACTACAAGCATAGACATGATGCTGTGGCACAGATGATCCACTGGAACTTGTGCCGGAACTACCATTCACCAGTGGGAACTGGTGGGATCATAAGCCCGAAAAAGTGGTCGAAAATGAGCAAGCAAAACGACTGTGGGACTTTCGACTTCAGACTGACCGAATTCTGAAGCATAACACACCAGACATCATGATTGTGGATAAAAAGAAAATATGGATCATCGACATCGCAATCCCAGGGGACAGCAGAATTGAGGAGAAGCAGCTAGAGAAATTAGTGAAATATGAAGATCTAAAAATCGAGCTGCAACGACTCTGGCATAAGCCAGTGAAAGTGGTCCCAGTGGTACTTGGCACGCTGGGCGCAGTGCCAAAGGATCTCAGCGGACATTTGAAAACCATCGGAATTGACAAAATCTCCATCTGTCAATTGCAAAAGGCCGCTTTACTGGGATCGGCAAACATAATTCGCTGCTACATCACACAGTCCTAGGTGCTTGGGAAGCGCCCGACTGGTGATGAAATACAAAATCCAGCATAGTGATCTTGTTTGCTGTGTTGTACTGACATAACAACAACAACAACAACAACAACAACAACAACAACAATAATAATAATAATAATAATAATAATAATAATAATAAATGTTGGAACTTGTGCCGGAACTACCGTTTCCCAGTGGCAAGGAACTGGTGGGATGATAAGCCCGAAAAAGTGGTCGAAAATGAGCAAGCCAAAACCCTCCCTTTCCTTTGACGCCCAACAAATGGTACTCAAGGGTATCCTGCCTGCCTCAACCAACATAGAGGTGGCACTTGGACATCCATTTCAATAACCACCTATGATATCCTTCGCATCTATGAATCTGTCTAATGCTGCCTTGAAGCTATTCAGGCTGACAGTTGTCACGACCTCTTCTGGAAGTGAACTCCATAAACCAATGACCCAATATCACCAAAACCCTATCCCTGTGCTTTTGGTTTTTCATGTCGAAATGTAGACTCCTCCTCCATGGAGATGTTTCTTAGATGAAAGGAGGTTGGATGAGTGCAGTCGTGAGGTCATAAAGGCCAATGACACAAAAGCCCTGGGAAAGTTGGCTTGCTAACTTTGAGGGAAAGCTCAGAAGCTTCCAGGAGAGATCAACCAACACCAACCAAGTTCCAATGGTCAGATTTTGTTTCAAGCCATCGTGGGCACTCAACTTAACCACCAGCATTCTAGTTTCATGGATGTTCTGAGGCCTACCAAGTTGATGCTCCGACAAAAGACCTTTGAAGTCCTCTCGAAAAGACCAATCCTTGACTGTAGACAGAATGTCTTTCGTTTCCCCAGTGTTTGTACATGTGATTATGGTGATCCTCTGTCATCTAACCACCAATGAAGCCTTGATCCGGGCTGTGTACAACCATAACAGCATCAGCCAAGATTTCGAGGCTTTGAACGCTGATTTTGGCCCTGTACTCCAAAGCGAAGGTCTTCTGGGTTACCTCATTGAAGCCAAACCAGCCAATGCTTGCCAACCGATCAAAGCACCGCCTCTAACCAACAGCTCTTCGGTGGCCTACGTGGCTCTCATCCAGAGAAATGACTGTTCCTTCACCACCAAGGTTTTCCACGCTCAACAAGCGGGCTACCAAGCCGCTATCGTCCACAATGTCGACTCCGAAGCCTTGATCACCATGTTGAGAAAGGAAGACCTGAAGCAACAAGTCAACATCCCGTCCATGTTCATCAGCGAAGCGGCTTCCACCCAACTCAAGCGGATCTTCCACTACGACCGGATGGCCTACGTCATCCTGATTCCCGAGTGCCATTGGCTGTCCTGTTGTGATCTCCAACACAACTGCCAGCTCCATCTGCCGTCAGTGAGGTCAAGGCATTCCAAGCAGGCGTGGCCTTGTACGTCCACGCATTCCCACATCTTCGGTACCACACCTTACCTGTTCATCGGTTTCACGCTGGGGATCTGGATCCTGGCTTTCTACATCCTATGGTTTCTGTAATGACCCGTTTTGGTGGACTCTGGGACTTCGGCACAGCCAAAGTCTGGTTTTGGGTGTCTTTTCGGGAAACTTGTCAAATTAATACAGAGCCCGTAGACCAGACCGTCTAGATTTGGAGGGGTTTTGATCTGTCATTTTTCTTCCTCTTCCTTCCTGCCTCTCCCCCAATCAAAGATATGAAGTTCTGCATATCACTTGTGGGTCAGTGGTGAAGGTATTGAATCCAGCATAGGAAACTCACTTGTAAGATTTCCCTCATTGGTTGGTTTTAGGTTGACCCTGCCCTCTCAGGTCAAGAGCCAATCAAGAGGAAGACTTGGGTTTTCGTTCTCCCTCATCCATAGAAGCTAATTGGCTGATACTGGGTTGGTCCCACCTTCTCGGGCCAATCAGGTAGAGCGAAGAAGGTGCTGGATTAGGAAGGTGGAGATCATTAGTCCTCCTTCAACCACAGAATCTCATTGGCTGACTCTGGGATGGTCCCGCCCAGAGGTGGGTTCTAATTTACCTTGCCACTGGTTCACTTCCTCCCACGCTATATGGCTGTGCGCGCATTGCCAAAAACAGCTTCTGCAAATGTGCAGAAGCCAAAAACAAGATGGTGGCATCTATGGCGCCACCATTAGAGCCAGTTCAGGGGTGTGGCCAACCAGCGATCACTCCCGGTTCGGCGAGAAGGAGTGGAATTCCCGCTACGAGTTCTATGGAAATAGTCCTAACTGGGAGCAAAGCACCTCCGGTCCCGCCCTCTCAAACCAAGAGCCAATCAGGTGTAGTGGAGAAGGGGATGGCCTAGGCCAGTGTTTCCCAACCTTGGCAACATGAAGATATCTGGACTTCAACTCCCAGAATTCCCCAGCCAGCATTTGCTGGCGCTGGAATTCTGGGAGTTGAAGTCTAAATATTTTTAAGTTGCCAAGGTTGGGAAACACTGGCCTAGGAAAAGAGAGACCTGGGTTCTAGTTCTCCCTCATCCATAGAAGCTCATTGACGGACTCTAAATCAGTATTTCCCTATCAACACTTCTCTCTCATGCAAAGAGCCAATCAGGTATAGTGGAGAATGGGGTGGGGTTTGTGTTATAGACAGTGAAGGGCTGCAAAATATTTTACTACCACACTGTGGGCATGGCTTATTTTGTGGGTGTGGTTTGCTGGCCGTGTGACCAGGTGGGAGTGGCTTGACGATTATGTGATGGAGGGGTGGCTTAAAGGTCATGTGACTGGCTTAAACTGATACAAACTGCTCTAAAATCGACTGCGGGAAATACGACTTTAATAACCGAGTAGTTAATGTATGGAAGTCACTACCTGACTCTGCAGTATCATCACCCAACCCCCAAAATGTTAAACTTAAATGGGTGAACAGTGCGGTCAGGCAGTAGGGAAAGCAAATAGAATGCTTGGCTGCATAACTAGAGGTAGAACAAGCAGGGAGATTGTGATCCCATTGAATAGAGCACTGGTGAGACCACATCTGGAATACTGTGTTCTGTTCTGGAGACCTCACCTACAAAAAGATATTGACAAAATTGAACGGGTCCAAAGACGGGCTACAAGAATGGTGGAAGGTCTTAAGCATAAAACTTATCAGGAAAGACTTCATGAACTCAATCTGTATAGTCTGGAGGAGAGAAGGAAAAGGGGGGACATGATCGAAACATTTAAATATGTTAAAGGGTTAAATAAGGTTCAGGAGGGAAGTGTTTTCAATAGGAAAGTGAACACAAGAACAAGGGGGCACAATCTGAGGTTAGTTGGGGAAAAGATCAAAAGCAACATGAGAAAATATTATTTTACTGAAAGAGTAGTAGATCCTTGAAACAAACTTCCAGCAGACGTGGTTGGTAAATCCACAGTAACTGAATTTAAACATGCCTGGGATAAACATATACCATATAAGATAAAATACAGGAAATAGTATAAGGGCAGACTAGATGAACAAGGAGGTCTTTTTCTGCCGTCAATCTTCTATGCTTCTATGTAGACTATCCACTGTTGACCTCACCCGATTCCTAAGCGGTCAGTAAGGGGCGTGCATAAGTGCACGATTGTGCCCTCCATCCCCTGTCCCAATGTTTCTCTTTTACTAGTATCATCTATATAAATATTGTATCTTTTACTAGTATCATCTTTATAAATATATATAAATATTATATCTTTGTATATCACCAATACGTACTTGATAAAACAAACAAACAAACAAACAAATAAACAAACAAACAATAAATAAATAAATAAATAAATAAATAAATAAATAAATAAATAAATGGATGGAAAGAGGGAAGCAACCTTCGAATTAAGGAGAAAGTTCCTGCCATTAGAACAATCAGTGGAACAACTTGTCACCAGAAGTTATGGCCGCTCCATCACTGGAGATTCTTAAGAATAGACTAGACAACAACAAGTGTGGAATAATATAGGCCAGGGTTTCCTGCCTGAGCAGTGGGTTGAACTAGAACAGTGATGGTGAACCTATGGTACGGGTGCTACAGGTGATTTGCGGAGCCAATTCTACCGGCACACAAGCTGTTGCCCTAGCTCAGCTCCAGCATGCATTGAGCACCGGCTAGCTGATTTTCGGGTCACATGGAGGCTCTGCGAGGGCACTTTTGACTTCTGGAGGGCCCCCGGGGGGGATGGGGAGGGCATTTTTGACTTCTGGAGGGCCCCCCTCAGGGGGGGAGGGCGTTTTTGCCCTCCCCAGGCTCCAAGGAAGCCTCTTGAATCTGGGGAGACTGAAAAACAGGCCTACCGCGCCCACCAGAATTTGGGAAACGGGCCGTTTCTGGCCGGCAGAGGGCCTCCAGGGGGCAGGGGAGGCAGTTTTCACCCTCCCCAGGCATTGAATTGTGGCTGTGGGCACTTTCGGCACTCGAGGGAAAAAAGGTTCACCATCACTGGACTAGAAGACCTCCAAGGTCCCTTCCAACTCTCTTATCCTGACTCAACATTAACCTCCACTAGAAGCTAGACAGTCTTCGAACCAATTGTCAGAGAATAATGATGAGAGAGAGGCCACCATCTTGGTTTTTGAACCTTCCAGAGACATCATTAGCGTTTGTGAGAAAGAAAATAATTGACGGAACTGTCTTCTTAAGTCATTTTTTACATTTCCCCCCCCTTGAGTTCCTATGAAGTCGTTTGTTACATCTTTATTATTGACTGAGGAGTTCAGTCTCAGCAGACATGGGGGTGACCATTAACTTGGATAAATTTCAAAGCAGATTAGAAAGATTCATGAATTGAGGGACAAAATGTCTCAATTTTCCACAGGGAGATCATGACTAAATGGGACCATAGATATTGTTCTGGTGGCCTGTAATCAGGGCCATCATCAGGAATTTTGGGGCCCCATACAGCCTAAGTGTCTGCCCCCCCCCCCGCCATTTTAAAACTATTTTAAGTCGCCAAGCCACTCCATCCCCCGGGGATCATTTCCCGCTTCACGCCAAGCGAGGCGGTCCCATAGGCCAGTGTTTCCCAACCTTGGCAACTTGAAGATATCTGGACTTTAACTCCCAGAATTCCCCAGCCAGCGAATGCTGGCTGGGGAATTCTGGGAGTTGAAGTCCAGATATCTTCAAGTTGTCAAGGTTGGGAAGCACTGCCATAGGCTATTTCAGGAACTGGGTTAAGCCGATTGTGTGGACTCGTCCAGGAGAAAGAAAGAAGCGGGAGTGACAAGGGGAAGAAAGATCCTCCTGGCATCGGTCAGGCAGAGCGAGGCTTATTTACGGCTCCTTGGCACTTCTCCCTTCCTGTTGACAAAACCATGTGCTTTCTAGTGAGGGGAGGGGGAAGGGGGATCCCACACCCGGCAGCCACCGGCGAGGAGCTGGAAAGGACGAGGGGAGAGAAAAAGCAGGGTACCAGCAGTCGGGCGGGTGTCTTGAGGGGGCACTCCCATCTGGAAGGAAGGGAAGAAAGGCGAGGGCGAGCTATGAAGGAAGGAGGGAGGGTGGAAGGAAGGAAGGAAGGAATGGTAAAAGGGGCGATCAAGAGAGGAATGGGTGAATGAATGGACGGAGGGTGGGAAGGAAGGAAGGAAAGAGGGAAGGGACAGGAACAGAGGAAGGGTGCAAAGGAAGCAAGGAAAGGTGTGAAAGGGGAGAGTAAGAGAGGAAGGAGTGAAAGAAGGGAGTGAGGGAGGGAAGAAGGGAGGAAGGAGAAGGAAAGCAAGAAATGGAGGGAGGGAAGGAAAGAAAGAAAGAAAGAAAGAAAGAAAGAAAGAAAGAAAGGGGGAAGGGACAGGAACAGAGGAAGGAAGGCAGGAAACTTATGAAAGGGGAGAGTAAGAGAGGAAGGACTGAAGGAAGGGAGGGAGGGAAGAAGGTAGGAAGGAGAAAGAAAAGAAGAAATAGAGGAAGGGAAGGTAAAAGAGAGAAAGAAAAAGAGCAAGAAAGAGAAAGAAAGAAAGAAAGAGAATGAAAGAGAAATAAAAAGAGAGAGGGGGAATGAAAGAAATGGAAGGAGGGAAGGAAGGAGAGAAAGAAAGAGGAAGAAAGAAAGCAAGAGAAAGAAAAAAGAATGAAAGAGCCAGAGAGAAATAGAGAAAGAAAGAAAAAGCAACGTAAGAAATTGTGATTTTTACTAGGCAGAGCGGCTGAGCCCGCCTCCTCGAAAAGACTACAACTCCCAAGAGACACCGGGAGGGAAGTGTGGGCGAAGGGGGCGAGCGCCCGTGGAGTTGGTCGTGGGAATAGTAGAATGAAAAGGCAGCAAAATAAAGGCGAGTGAGTGAGGGAAGGGAATGTCGGGAGGGAATGGCTCACTGCTTTTCCACCCAGCCAGCCCCTTCCCACTGAGACGAGGGGGGTCATGCGACTGCGGGGCCCCCTAATTGTTCAATTTCGCCGGGCCCATTACACCACTCCCAGTAGTACCGGTCTATCGGCGGCCCTGCCTGTAATTACAGGGTAATTAGTCTAACAGACACACACCACACAATAGAAGGAAAACAATAATTCTTTATCAACAGAAAAGAAGAAACAACTCCCTTTTTAAATGTCAAAAGGATTTTCTGGTACAGACAAGGCACAGGTTAAATGCAATCCAATTTCTCACCCAGTAACTGGGAAATTGAGTCCAATTCCAAAATCCAGAAATTCCACACACAGTCTTGAACAGGGAAACAGCAAACCACGATCTTGACGAAACTATAAATCAGATAAACTTCCCCGAGGCTAAACCAGAACGCTGCTCTTTTTATCCGTAGCACTAATTACAGCAGCCCCACCCAACCACAGGTGGCCTCACTTATCTCCTGTAATAATCCTTCAGTTGTTCTCTCCTACGCATCACTCTACGCATGCGTTCTTGTCCAGAATCCAGGGATGATAAGGATGATTGATCTCCTCCTGAGCTGTCTGCCAAACTCCCCTCTTCCCTGTCACTCATGCTTCCTTTGTCAGAGGAGCCTTCGTCGGGAGATTCTATCGGGAGCAAAACAGGCCTGTGGCATGTGGATGTTTGCCCCACATCCACCTCCACATTTCTTGGGGCAGCAGCTGGGCCAGAGCTAACCACAACAGATACTGTTTTCTAACAGCCATCATGCCTTAAATCGTTTGAAACATTTACATTTTAAAAAATAAGCTTGGAAAGGACCTTAGAGGTCTTCTTCTTTGACCCTCTGCTCAGGCAAGAAACCCTATAAAATTTCAGACAAATTCTTTTCCAATTTCTTCTTAAAAGCCTCCAGTGAAGGAGCATCCCCAACTTCTGGTGGCAAGTCATTCCACTGGTTAATTATCCCCACTTTATGACCTTTCTTGATACAGGTATTTGTTCTGTCGAGCTCTCTGGTAGACTCCTCCCAAAAATGCACAGATACAATTTCAGACACACGTTTGAAAATTCAAAACAATGTTCTTTATACTGAAAATGCAAATAAACAAAGCACTCTTTTTGTATAGCAAAGAGCACTTGTCTCCAAACAAATTGGTAATTTGTACAAGTCCCTTATCAGTTCTGTGATACTTAGCTTGCAGCTGTGAGGCAATTCACAGTCCTTCTTCTTTCACAAAGTGAAACACACTTTGCTCTGGTTTAGTTTCAAAGCGGGGGAAAAATCAGCACACAAAGATCAAAGTCAGCAAAGCAGTCATGAAACACAACGATCAGATAATCCTCCACAATGGCCAAACCCACAGGCTGCTATTTATAGCAGCCTCACTAATTACCACAGCCCCACCCAACCACAGGTGGCCTCATTTTCTTTGATAATAATCTCCCAGTTGTTGCTGCCTATGCATCGCTCTCCGCATGCGTGGCTGTATCATTAACTCTTGTTCTGAATCCAAGGAGGAGCTAGATAATTGATCTCCTTCTGAGCTGTCTGCCACACTCTCCTCCTCCCTGTCACTCATGTCTTCTTGGTCAGAGGAGCCTTCATCATCAGATTCCACCGGGGGCAAAACAGGCCTGCAGCATGTGGATGTCTCCCTCACATCCACAGTCCTTGGGGCAGGAGCTGGGCCAGAGCTAACCACAACAGGTATTAAGTGAATCATGGCAGTTGTGAAGTTAGTAAGAATCTAGGCCAAACTCCACCATGGACTTTGCTTGTCAGAAGGACAGAAAAGGAGATAACATGACCATGTCATCACTATGAAGCAGTTGCCATGCATCCGAATTTTGTTCACATCATCACGGGGATGCTACAACGGCCATAAACTGTGAAAATTTTTTAGTGCCATTGTAACTTTGAACGGTCACTAAACGAACTGTTGTAGATCAAAGTCAACCTGTACTTATTTCTAACATACCATGCATATTTCCTAGGAATGATAGAAACAAGGTTGGACAATTGTGACATATTTGACACATAGATTAGAATTAAAATCCTGACTGATTGAATGATTGTTTGATGAATTGATTTTGATAGATTTGTTATTTAAATTTAGTAGCTGAAGCGGAGGGAGGGGGTTGTGAAGTGAGCCGGTTAAAGCTGATTGGTTGAAGAGTGGTGCTCCTGCGTGAGGTGATCTGCGCTGTGATTGGCTGCTGTGGGTCTGGAGGGGAGTTTCCCCTTTTTCCCGCCTTTTTCCACTGAGGACTCTGTAATTTACCTCACGATGCTCCCGTTTGCCTCACTTCCTTGCTTGCTGTAAATAAAGATGTAAAATGTATTTATTTATATTAAATTACACATTCGTGTCATGTCTCTGACTTCATTTGGACGCCTGCTGCTGCTTTACATTCATGGGGGAAAAAAACCTGGTAGCAAGAAACAAATGCGACAATAGTTGCAGTTTAAGAAACCCGTAAAATAAAACGTGACACCAAAATCAATATAATTAAAAAGGAAACCAAAACAATATGATTACAATCAATTAGCAATTAAATCATTTCCCCCCTAAACTTGGCCAATTCCAGATGGGTGGATTTTCTGGCTGAGGAATTCCATATGTCCCTATGTCTGAAAGCTGCCCAGCTTCAAATAAACGCACATTAAAAGGCTGCAAAAGAGATGTCACTTTTTAAAAAAATAGAATTATAGAATCATAGGATATTGGGTTGAAATACACCTCCTTGGGGAGTTGGGTGAATTCTGGAGAATTCTCAAAATGTAGTTTGCTGTTCTGAAAAGGAGCATTCGTTGCAAACACAGGCTAGTCAGTGCCTAGAAATGTCAAAATAAAAAATAACATTGCGGCCAATGAAACTTGTAAGACCAGCCACACTATTGGATAAAGTCTCATGCTAGTAGTTAAGACTGACATAGAAGTAGACAGACAGACAGACAAACAAACAAACAAATAAATAAATAAACAAATAAACAAATAAATAAATAAATAGACTGATTGAGAAAAGGGGGAGAGATATACTGTTAGAAATAGATTGATAGAGATGGGAGAAAGAGAGGGAGGGTGGGTGGATGGATGGATAGATGGATGGATGGATGGATGGATGAGAAAGACAGAGAAAGAGGGAGATAACTAGAGATAGATGGATGGATGGAGGGAGGGAGGGAAGGAGAGAAGGAGGGAAGGAAGGAAGGAAGCATGGATGGAGGGATGGATGAGAGAGGGGGGGAGATAACTATAAAGATGGATGGATGAGTGGATGGATGGATTGGAGAGATGGAAAAGGGGGGGAGATAACTGTAGAGATGGATGAATGGATGGATGGATGGATGGATGGATGGATGGATGGATGGATGGATGGATAGGGCTACCTTTGAAAAGTGTTCGGAAACTTCAGATCATGCAGAATGCGGCCGCGAGAGCTATCGTGGGGCTTCCTAGATTCGCCCACGTTTCCACAACACTCCATGGCCTGCACTGGCTGCCGATCAGTTTCCAGTCACAAATCAAAGTGTTGGTAATGACCTTTAAAGTCCTACATGGCATTGGACCAGAGTACCTCCAGAACCACCTTCTACCGCACGAATCCCAGGGACCGATAAGGTCCCACAGAGTTGGCCTTCTCTGGGTCCCGTCGACCAAACAATGTCGTTTGGCGGGCCCCAGGGGAAGAGCCTTCTCTGTGGTGGCCCTGGCCTTCTGGAGTCAACTCCCCCCAGAGATTAGAACGGTCCCCACCCTCCTTGTCTTTTGCAAGTTACTCAAGACCACCTATATCGCCAGGCATGGGGGAACTAAGACATCTCCCCCAAGCTTATTATATTTCATGTTTGGTGTGTATGTGCTGTATGGTTTTTAATTGTTGGTGTTTTTATATATTTTATTATTAGATTTGTCCCATTGTTATATTGTTTTTTATATGCTGTTGTGAGCCGCCCTGAGTCTTCGGAGAGGGGCGGCATACAAATCTTATAAATAATAATAATAGTAATGGATGGGTGGATGGATGGAAGGAAGGAAGCATGGATGGATGGAGGGATGAGAGAGAGGGAGGAGATAACTGTAAATATAGGTGGATGGATGGATGGGAGAGACAGAAAAAGGGGGAGATAACTGTATAGATGGAGGGATGGATGGATGGATGGAAGGAAGGAAGGATGGATGGATGGATGGATGGATGGATGAGAGAGACAGAAAAAGGGGAAAATCCGTTGCCTTTTGTGCCTAAGGCATGACTACAACTAATTCCTTTATAGTTCTGCCTCTAAATGCACCAAAATGGGGCTCTATATTAGCGCTATGCCTTATTATGGGCTTTAATTTTGTAGAGAACCAACAAACTGGTAGGGTAATTTTTTTGGGGGGGGGGATCAAGAAAAAATGGGAGAAGCATCCAGGTTGCAGGATTTCATAGGTATTGTTTTTACAGGGACTGTAAATATATCAGGCGTCTCTTGACTTGATTGCTTTGACGGATGTTAGTTTGTACTTGTTCGTTTTGATTGGGGTTAGATTGCGGTTGGGTTTCAGGTGGCCTCATAAATAATACGACTGTTTGTTTGTCTCTGGTGTTTTAAGAGAGCGTTCTGGGGTTGGGGGGTAGATGATGCATTCGCTTTAAAGAATCCACTCTTAATGCAGTGCTAAGAGCAGAGATACTGTATTTCAGCCGTGATCAAATTTGTCAGCTTTCACAAAGGAAGCCGGGGAGGGCTGGGCTGGCGAGGGGTCCCTGCAGTTCTTCTAAATCTTGATCCCAGCATGCACAGCCCTGGGCAAATTGAGGAGGGGGTGCAAAGCATGGACCGGGTGATCTTAAAATAGCAATAGCATTTAGACTTATTTATATTTATCTACCTACCTACCTACCTACCTATCTATCTATCCACCTATCCACCTGCCCACCTGTCTGTCTGTCTGTCTGTCTGTCTGTCTATCTATCTACATATCTATCTATCTATCTATCTATCTATCTATCTATCTATCTATCTATCTATCTATCTATCTATCTATCTATATCTATCTATCTATCTATCTATCTATCTATCTATCTACCCATCATCTACCCATCATCTACCCATCTACCCATCATCTACCCATCTACCCATCTACGCATCTACCCATCTACGCATCTACCCATCTACCCATCTACCCATCTACCCACCTACCCACCTACCCACCTACCCACCTACCCACCTACCCACCTACCCACCTACCCACCTATCTATCTATCTATCTATCTATCTATCTATCTATCTATCTATCTATCTATCTATCTATCTATCTATTATATTTATATGCTGCTCACTCCAAAAGGACTCTGAGCAGCTAACAATCGGAATAAATACAACAACAATAAAAACAGTTAAAATCTAATAATAAAAATCAATAATATATATAATATATATAAAAACATACATACTTACAATCAGTCTAATCCAGGCCTGCTGGAAAAGCCAGGTCTTAATGGCTTTCCAGAAGGCCAGTAGGGTGGAGATAATGTGGATCTTTGGAGGCAGTTGGTTCCAAAGGGTCAGAGCCACTACAGAGAAGGCTCTTCCCCGAGGTCCTGCCAACCGACATTGTTTGGCAGACCGGACCTGGAGAAGGCCAACTCTGTGGGCCCTTACTGACCGTAGTGAGGGAGGAGGGAAGAGGCGGTCCCATAAATAGTCTGGCCTCGAGCCATTTAGGGCTTTAAAGGTGATAACCAACACCTTGAATATACCGCTTCTTTTACAGCCTGTCTAAGCAGTTTACAGAGAGTCAGAAAATATTGCCCCCAACAATCTGGGTCCTCATTTTACCCACCTTGGATGGATGGAAGGCTGAGTCAACCTTGTGCCTACTGAGATTCGATCTGCCAAACTGCTGGCAGCCTTGGGGTCAGCAGAAGTAATTTGCAGTGCTGAACTCTAACCACTGCACCACCGAGGCTCTGGCCAAAAGCTTCATGATCAGGGGCACCATGACCTTTTTTTTGACCCTCTCTAAGGGGAGGGAAGAAAAAGAGAGAAGGGAAGAGGGAGGGGAGGGAACGGAGGGCGAAAGGAGAGAGGGAGGAGAGAAGAAGAAAGGGAGGAAGAGGGGGAGAAAGAAGGAGAAGGAAGGTGGGAAAGAAGGAAAGGGCAGGGACAGGGAAAGGAGAGAGGGAGAGGAAAAATGGAAGGAAGGAAGGGGAAGAAGGAAGGAAGGAGAAGGGGGAAAGAGAGAAAGGGAGAAGGGGAAAGAGAAATGAGAGAGGGGGAGGGGAAATGAAAGAGGGAAGGAGAGAGGGAAGAAAGGACAAAAGGAAGAATATTGAAGGGGGAATGGAGAAAGGAAAGAAGGAAGGAAGGAAGGAAACTGAAGGGGGAAAGAGAGCGAGGGGGGAAGAGGAAAGGGAGGGAGAGGGAGGGGAAATGAGAGAGGGAGGGAAGAAAGGACAAAAGGAAGAATAGCGAAGGGACGATTGGAGAAAAGAAAGAAGGATGGAAGGAAGGATGAGAGAAGAGAGGAAGAGAGAGAAGGAAGGAGAAATCAGGAGAGGGGGAAGTGAAGGGAGGGTGGATGGGAGGGAGAGAGGGAGGAAAAATTCATTTCCAGACTGTGACAATTGCATTAAACCTGACACAATGCAAAATAATAGCAGGCAGTTCCCTGCAGTGGTAATTATTGTCACTGCCTTTCGTGCGAGAGGAAATGAGGCTCACAGGGCATGAAAGACGGAAGGGGGGGGTCTGGATTCCCCCCCCCTGGTTCTACCCACCGTCTCTTCCAAGGGCTTCCACTCAAAGGCCCTTCTTCCGTGGGAAAGATGCCCCACCGACAGCCTTCGCGGGCCCTTGTTTCTTGATTTACTCCCTAAACACACTTCTCACACGCCACAATTCAAAAGCAGCGCTCTTCGCCTTAGATAACATAAATATTGCCATTAAAACATCCGCGGCACCATCCAAAACGCAGCTGTCATAAATAAAAGGCTGCAACAACAAGCAACGCTGCAAGAATAATGCAAAAAAGGGGGGAGAGCCACAAAGAGAGAAAAGTGGAGAATAAAGAAAGGACGGAGGGAAAACATGGGACGATAGATTCCCCATCTCTACTCCAGCTTCTTCTTCTTCTTCTATCTTTGGCATTGAAAGAGAACAAAGGGGCAGGCAGGAAAGGAAAGAACCAAAATAGAGAAGAGAGAGAAAGAGAGGGAAGGAGGGAGGGAGGTATTTCATGGGGAAGGGAAGGTGGGATTGAGGAAGGAAGGGGGGAGGAAGAAAGGAAGGAGAAATGGAGAAGGAAAAAGAAAAGGAATGGTAGCGAAGAAGGAAGGAAGGAAGGGAAAGAAAGAAAGGAAGGAAGGAAGGAGAAATGGAGAAGGAAAAAGAAATGGGAGGGAAGGGTTAAGGAAGGAAGGGGGAGGGAGGGAAGAAGAAATTCAGGAGAAATGGAGGAGGAAAAAGAAATGGGAGGGGAGAAGGAAGGAAGGAAGGAAGAAGAAATGGAGAAGGAAAAAGAAATGGGAGGGAGGGAGGAAGGAAGGAAGGAGAAATGGAGAAGGAAAAAGAAATGGGAGGGGAGAAGGAAGGAAGGAAGGAAGGAAGGAAGGAGAAATGGAGAAGGAAAAAGAAATGGGAGGGGAGAAGGAAGGAAGGAAGGAAGGAGAAATGGAGAAGGAAAAAGAAATGAGAGGGGAGAAGGAAGGAAGGAAGGAAGGAAGGAAGGAAGGAAGGAAAGAAGGTTTCCTGCCTAGGCAGGGGGTTGGACTAGAACATCTCCAATACCCCCCCAAATCCCATGCGGGGGCACATGTACATCTGTTGGGGATGCAGAGATGCGTGCACATATCCATTTCCGCTACCACACTATAGTGTGGCCCATACTGGGTGCAAGCCACTACTGCTCTAAGGTGCCTGCTAGCTACCATAATTTTTGGAGTATAAGTCGCACCTTAGTTTTTGGGGAGGAAAATATGGAAAAGAATCTGCTTCTCAGGTATTCATCTGGCTAGCGTCCTTAGCCTGGTCAGCTTCAGTGCATTATTTTATCCCTGGTTAGTGTTCTGTCTGGGTGCCCCCAGACTTCAACACCAACTGGAAAAAGCAGCCAGACACGCTGGTAAAAGCAAAAGCACTTTATAGTTTGAAAAATAAACACAGAGAAAAACCTGTTCTTCCCAACAGGCAGGCTATGAGACTTCACAGCAGAGTCCTGACGGCCAGACAATACAGCAGACTTCTTGCTGGCACACACACCACTGTAGAGAATAAGCCCCCACGCCTTTTTCCCCAAGGTTTCAGCCTTCAAGGCCACAAGCCAGAATCAGAGACGCCAAAGATCACAGCCAGGTCCCAGGACTCCCAAAGATACTACTCCACAAGACAGGAAGGGTGGGTCTGCCTTTTCAGCCTTTCTGGGGAGAACCACACCCAAACCCAGCTGTTACCTATTTAGGGCTGGAAATACCTGGCTAATTGTCCCCTTCGTTGTGCTGCTCTTCTCTGCCTGAGATTGATGATGGCTTGAGCATTTTCATCTAAGGACTCCAGGCTGCTTGCTGGGGAGAGCTCCACCCCGGGGGATTCTGGCTGTTCTCCCTCTCCCTCGGCCTGATATTCCTCCTCCCCTTCTGCCTGGGCCTCCTCCTCCTGTTCCTCATCCTCCCCCTCTGAACAGGGAGCCAGCAGAGGTTCAGCCGTTCCCTGAGGAGCCTCAGACGGAATCACAACAGTTAGGGCTTTAAAAAACCTTATTCAGAGAGAGTAACAATGAAAGAGTTTGCAAGCTAGAAAAAGCTGGAAAAAAATCATTTGCACCTGGAAAGAAACATTCAGAGCAAGTAGAGCAGTGGGGAAAAAATCTACAAGACTTAGGGCTTCGAAAACATTATTTGCAGAGAGTAACAATGAAAGAGCTCGCAAGAGCTTGCAAGCGGGTAAGAGCTGGGAATCTCGTTAGCACCTGGTTAGGGCTGGAAAGAAACATTTGGAGCAAGTTTAGAGCAATGAAAAAAAAACCTGCAAAGGCTTAGGGCTTGGAAAACATTCTTCACAGAGAGTAACAATGAAATAACCTGCAAGGTAAGACCTGGGAAATCGTTAGTGTTCTGCCGGCGTGTCTCAACCACCCGTAATTACAGGGTAATTAGTCCAGGAAGACACACACCACACACAAAAAGGAAAACCCAAAAGTCTTTATCAACAGAAAAGCAGAAAAAACCTCCCTTTTTAAATGTCAAAGGGATTTTCTGGTACACACAAGGCACAGGTTAAATGCAATCCAAGTTCTCACCCAATAACTGGGAAATTGAGTCCAATTCTACAGTCCAGAAAGTCCACACACACAATCCTGAACAGCAAAAACCACGATCTTGACGAAACAATAAATCAGATAAACTGCCATGAGGCTAAAACAGCAGGCTGCTCTTTTATCTGTAGCACTAATTACAGCAGCCCCACCCAACCACAGGTGGCCTCATTTTTCTCCTGTAATAATCCTTCAGTTGTTGTCTTCTATGCATCACTCTATGCATGCGTGGATGTGTCATAAATTCTTGTTCCGAATCCAGTTATGATAAGTGTTCTGGTTTCTGGTAGAAGTTTAGTAATTACAAAGAACTCTCATTAAATGCATAATTTCACGAATAAAGCAATTCTGTTTATTTCTCTACTCTCTTGTACTTCAACACATTCCTCTCTTCTAGCCGCATTCCTCACATTCCTTTTCCTGCTTCACTTAGACAAGATTTATTTTCTAACTACATAGCTTTAAAAACAGCAGCACTGACTAAATACAATAAAAAATACTTTGGCTTACTTTAGCGTGGCGAAAAAACCCCTCCATATTTCTCTTCAGCAATGTTGAAACTCCACCCTTCTTCTCCACTAGCCCCCTGATGTGCCAAATACCTCACTACAACATTTAACCCATTCATCTCCTTAATATGTTCTTCCAGACCTCTGCTCTCTATGTTTCTGAATCCTTCTGAATTTAGGGTTAACCCAGCGAGCGTCTGATTCTCCCTCGCTAGATCCTGAACTCATAGCCCCACCCTGTGGCTGGCCTCCCACCTGTTCTACTACCTGTAACCCCGGGGCCCCCGCTACTTCATAAACACTATCTGAATCTGAATCCTCAATATCTTCATCATCTCCAACTGATCAATAGTATGTACAACAATAAGGATGATTGATCTCCTCCTGGGCTGTGTGCCAAGCCCCCCTCTTCCAAGTCACCCCCACCTTCTTCTTCTTCCAAGGAAGCTTCACTACCTGACTCTGTTGGCAATAAAACAGGCCTATGACATGTTGATGTTTCCCCCGCATCCACCTCCACATTCCTTGGGGCAGGAGCTGGGCCAGTTCCAACCACAACAGCACCTGGTTAGGACTGGGGGGGAGAAAGCTTCCCCAAAAAAGCGCTACATTCAGAGTATAAGGTGCACTTGAATTTTCCGCCTCTTTTAGGGAGGAAAAAAGTGCGTCTTATACTCCAAAAAATACAGTATGGTATTCTGCATTTTTTATTTCTTCATTTTTATTTATTGATTTTGTCCAATACACAATACATATTGAAGAGGACAGACATGAAGTATTATATATAAAGAAAAGATATAAAAGTAGAGGAGAGGATATATGAAATGAAGAAAAGATATATGATATATGAGACAGGAGAGACAATTGGACAGGGGACGAAAGGCAGGCTAGTGCACTTATGTATGCCCCTTACTGACCTCTTAGGAACCTGGAGAGGTCAATCGTGGATAGTCTAAGGGATAAATGTTGGGGGTTAGGGGTTGACACTATTGAGTCCGGTAATGGGTTCCACGCTTCAACAACTCGATTGCTAAAGTCATATTTTTTACAGTCAAGTTTGGAGCGGTTCATATTAAGTTTGAATCTGTTGCGTGCTCTTGTGTTGTTGTGGTTGAAGCTGAAGTAGTCATTGACAGGCAGGACATTGCAACATATGATTTTGTGGGCACTACTTAGATCGTGTTTTACGCGTCATAGTTCTAAGCTTTCTAGACCTAGGATTGATAGCCTACTTTCGTAGGGTATTCTGTTTCGAGTGGAGGAGTGAAGGGCTCTTCTGGTGAAGTATCTTTGGACATTTTCTAGGGTGTTGATGTCCGAGATGTGGTATGGGTTCCAGACAGATGAACTGTATTCAAGGATTGGTCTGGCAAAGGTTTTGTAGGCTCTGGTGAGTAGTGTGAGATTGCTGGAGCAGAAGCTACGTAGGTAGCAATAAAACAGGCCTATGACATGTTGATGTTTCCCCTGCATCCACCTCCACATTCCTTGGGGCAGGAGCTGGGCCAGTTCCAACCACAACAGTTAGCACCTGGTTAGGGCTGGGGGGAAAAACACCCCCCCAAAAGCGCTACATTTAGAGTATAAGGCGCACTTGAATTTTCCGCCTCTTTTAGAGAGGAAAAGGGTGCGTCTTATACTCCGAAAAATACGGTATGTTATTCTGCATTCTCTATTCAGCAGTCAGCTCCATTCTTCAATGGCACTTCACTCTTTAGGCCTTTCGGGGTGCAATCTGCTTCTCTTTCCATTCAGTTTCCTCCTCCGCAGCAGTTCGATGTCCAAGTCCAGCAGCCAAGGGAGCCCCCTGCCAGCAGCGCCTGCCCCCTCCCCTCTCCCGGCTTCTTCCCACCCTCCTGGGGGATTCTGGGCACAGCAGAAGCAACACGGCTTCTAATCCAGAGTCACCACATGCAGGGAGTGGATAAAAAGCTGGCACCAAAGCTCTGCTTGGCACAGGCACCTAGCAGAGCCGACGTTGGGCAGAGGCGCTGGGGAAAAAAAACAACCAGGAAGGGGAACGATTTGGCTCCTTTTGTTTTTTTTACAATAATTTTTATTTTCAATATAAGACATTTTCTCCATCATAGCATCTTTACATTCATCAAAACAAACCAAAAAAGGTAAACGAATGAGAAAAGCATGGGCAGAACATAAATAGACTCTACATCAGTGTTTCCCAACCTTGGCAACTTGAAGATATTTGGACTTCAACTCCCAGAATTCCCCAGCCAGCGAATGCTGGCTGGGGAATTCTGGGAGTTGAAGTCCAGATATCTCCAAGTTGCCAAGGTTGGGAAACACAGCTCTACATAACCCACCCACCCTCAGCTTAGTTTAAATTCATCATATGGTGAATACGACCAACGGTTATTATTCGGTCATAAGCATAACCAAATTCCAAATATTTTGCATTTTTTTCAATCCTTTTTTTCCCTATCTACTCTCACATATAGTCAATTATTACAGAAATCTTAAATAAATCTAGTATTTTTTTAAAACCCTTTAAAACTTATTCATAAATCTTTTATACAGCTTTCTTTTTTTCCTGGAAGGGAAAGGATTTTGAACGGCTGCTTTCCAGTTTTGTCCCTAAATCGGAAAGCCGATAGAAGCATCTGCACTAGGAAGATTGGAGAATAATTTTTATTTAATTGTTTTATTTTGTCAAGTATGTATTAGTAGTATACATCGGTCAGTGATGGAGAATAGTGTTGGGTGAACCGAACCTGCAAAGTTCAGGTTCATACCGAACTTTGCATGGTTCGGCATATCGAACCTGAAGCTGAATAATAATAATGTTGTGATTCAGCCTGAGGCTCCTCAGGGACCGGCTGGAGCTCTGCCGGATCCATGCCCAGAGGAGGAGGACAGTGACCAGGAGGGGGAGGACCAGGCAGATGGGGGAGAGGAACGTCAGGAAGAGGAGGAGGGAGAGCAGCCTGAGACCCCCCGGGGGGGGCCTCTCCCCAGCTAGTAGCCTGGATTCATTGGATGAAGACGCACAGGCTATAATAGACATGAGGCAGCGACGTGCAGCTCAAAGACGGGGCCAATTAGAAAGGTATTTCCATCCCTGAATTGGCAACAGCTGGGTTTGGGTGTGGTTCTCCTCAGCAGGGTTGAAAAGGCAGGCCCGCCCTTACAGTCTTGTGGAGAGTTATCAACGAGGAGTCCTGTGACCTGGCTTCGATTCTCGGCGTCTCTGATCTTGGCTTGTGGCCTAGCAGTCTGGAAGACTTGGGGGAGGCATGGGTTTTATTATCTCCAGCGTTGTTTTTGCCAGCAAGAATCCTGTTTTATTGCCTGGCCTTCGTGAAACCTCTGTGAAGCTTCATAGTGTTCCTGTCTGTAAGAACAGTTTTTGTTACCTGTGTTTGCTTTGAATTATATAAACTGCCTTTGCTTTTTACCAGTGTGTCTGGATACTCTTTTTGGTTGGTGTTGGCGTCTAGGGGGACCCAGACAGAACAAATAATAATAATAATAATAATAATAATAATAATAATAATAATAATAATATTATTATTATTATTATTATTATTATTATTATTAGTAGTAGTAGTAGTAGTAGTAGTATTCTTTGTGGCAACCCCTGAGATGTCTGAAGACTGCTATCATGTCTCCCCTAATCCTTCTTTTCATTAAACTAGCCAGGCCCAGTTCCTGCAACCGTTCTTCATATGTTTTAGCCTCCAGTCCCCTAATTCTCTTTATTGCTCTTCTCTGCACTCTTTCTAGAGTCTCAATGTCCTTTTTGCATCGTGGTGACCAAAACTGAATGCGGAATTCCAAGTGTGGCCTTACCAAGGACTTAAAAATGGTATTAACACTTTGTTTGATCTTGATTCTATCCCTATTTTTCTTCCTCTCTCCTTCACCTCTGTTCTTCCTCTTCCTCTCCTTCTCTTTTTCTTCCTCCTCGTTCTCCTTTTCCTCCTTTTTTCCCTTTTTCTCTTACTTTCCTCTTCCTCATCTTTTTCCTTTCTCTCTTCCTCCTTTTTCTTTCTTTCCTTTTCTTCTTTTCCTTCCCTTTTCATCCCTTTCTCATTCCCCCTTCCTCTCCTCCTCCTCCTTTCCCCATTTTCTTTCTCTCCTTTCCCTTCTTCCTCCTTTCCCCCTTCTCTTCCACTCCACCTCTTTTTCCTCTTTCTTTTTCTTTTCCTTCTCCCCTCCTTTCCCCCCATCCTTCCTCTTCTTCCCCCATCACTGCCTATTTCCTGACAACTTTAAATTCATCATGCAAAAATGCAACAATTTCTTGCTGATCCGGGCAGGTTTTCTGAGGATTTGAAGGCAGCTACTTCGTTTCATGCAATTATTATTATTATTATTATTATTATTATTATTATTATTATTATTATTATATTTATTTAATAATGCCTAAGAAGGGAATATAATTACCACCAATGCCATACCCCTTTCCTGATTACTCTGGATAGCATTTCCGCCATGCTGAAATTTGGATACTTTTGCAAAATAAATAAATCCCTTCTGGGCAATTTGTAATTTTGTGGCTGATAAGACTTTGTGTTGAAACCACAAGGCAGTTTTGCAGTTGGAATTTAGCACACTGTATCAAGCTACTCGGACCCAAATTTTCCATTGCTAAGCAACACAGTTGTTAAGTCAATCACATAGTCTTTGACTTATGGCCACAACTGGGACCAGAACATCTGTCAGTAAGTGACATGGCTGTTAAGTGAGTAGGGACTTTTTGTCTTTACGATCCTTTTTTGCTGCAGTCATTATTTATTTATTTATTTATTTATTGGATTTGTATGCCGCCCCTCTCCGTGGACTCGGGGCGGCTAACAACAGTGATAAAAACAATATGTAGCAATCCAATAATAAAACAACTAAAAATCCCTTATTATAAAACCAGACATACATACTGACATACCATGCATAAACTGTAGAGGCCTAGGGGGAAAGAATATCTCAGTTCCCCCATGCCTGACGACAGAGGTGGGTTTTAAGGAGCTTACGAAAGGCGAGGAGGGTGGGGGCAATTCTGATCTCTGGGGGGAGTTGGTTCCAGAGGGATGGGGCCGCCACAGAGAAGGCTCTTCCCCTGGGTCCCACCAAACGACATTGTTTAGTTGACGGGACCTGGAGAAGGCCCACTCTGTGGGACCTAACCGGTCTCTGGGATTCGTGCAGCAGAAGGGGGTCCCAGAAATAATCTGGTCCAGTGCCATGCAGGGCTTTATAGGTCATAACCAACACTTTGAATTGTGACCGGAAACTGATCGGCAGCCAATGCAGACTGCGGAGTGTTGGAGTAATATGGGCATACTTAGAGAAGCCCATGACTGCTCTTGCAGCTGCATTCTGCACGATCTGAAGTTTCCGAACACTTTTCAAAGGTAGCCCCATGTAGAGAGTGTTACAGTAGTCGAACCTCGAGGTGATGAGGGCATGAGTGACTGTGAGCAATGAGTCCCGGTCCAGATAGGGCCGCAACTGGTGCACCAGGCGAACCTGGGCAAACGCCCCCCCCGCCACAGCTGAGAGATGTTTCTCTAATGTGAGCTGTGGATCGAGGAGGACGCCCAAGTTGCGGACCCTCTCTGAGGGGGTTAGTAATCCCCCCCCCAGGGTTATGGACGGACCTTAAATGAATCATATGATTATTAGGTGCAGCCAGTTTGCCCCTTTGACTTTGCTTGTTAGAAGCTGTGGCTTATTGTTTTTGACCAAGTTAAATGATAAAATTCAAAAGAGAATAAAGTAGAATAGATTGAATAAAGAAATTAGTGTTCGGACATATATATAAGCAGAGTAACGCAGGAGGACTAGATAAGATATGAGAATCTATTGTGGCAATTTAATGAACCAGATAAATGAATGAAGACACGTTTGTATAAAACAGTAGTTTACTCTTCAGTGAAAAATACTTTCAGTTTTCTATTTATAGGAATTTTACATCAGCTATATTCAGCTTATTTACAAGTAGATACAAAACCAATCCAGGTTTCAATCCAGGCATAGCTAGAGGTATAACAAGCAGGAAGAGGGAGATTGTGATCCCGCTATATACAGCGCTGGTGAGACCACATTTGGAATCCTGTGTTCAGTTCTGGAGACCTCACCTACAAAAAGATATTGACAAAATTGAACGGGTCCAAATACAGGCTACAAAAATGGTGGAAGGTCTTAAGTATAAAACTTATCAGGAAAGACTTCATGAACTCAATCTGTATAGTCTGGAGGACAGAAGGAAAAGGGGGGACATGATTGAAACATTTAAATATGTCAAAGGGTTAAATAAGGTTCAGGAGGGAAGTGTTTTTAATAGGAAAGTGAAGACAAGAACAAAGAGGCACAATCTGAGGTTTGTTGGGGGAAAGATCAGAAGCAACGTGAGAAAATATAATTTTAGTGAAAGAGTAGTAGATGCTTGGAACAAGCTTCCAGCAGTCATGGTTGGTAAATTCACAGTAACTGAATTTAAACATGCCTGGGATAAACATATATCCATCCTACGATTAAATACAGGAAATAGTATAAGGGCAGACTAGATGGAACATGAGGGGTTTTTTTCTGCCATCAATTTTCTATGTTTCTATGTTTCTATGTTTCTTTCAGACAGCAATGACCAAGCACAGCTACTCAACGCCTACTTTGCATCAGTCTTCACACAAAAGGGAACCTCCCTCCAACCAATCTGCAATTTAACTGCAACAAACTGCCCCAGAACCGAACTCAACATAGACAAAAGCACAGTGAGGGACTACCTGAGGGAACTCAACGAATACAAATCACCAGGGCCAGACGGACTTCACCCCAAAGTCCTAAAAGATTTGGCAGACACCATAGCGGAACCACTCCTCCTCATCTACCAAATATCCTGGATCACTGGAGACCTACCGGAAGACTGGAAGCGAGCTGACGTAGTCCCCATCCACAAAAAAGGCAAAAAGACCGACCCAGGTAACTACAGACCAATCAGTCTGACCTCTATACCTGGAAAAATACTGGAGAAAATAATCAAAAAACAACTTACCCACTTCCTAGAAACAAACAAGATCATATCCAATAGCCAGCACGGATTCATCAGAAACAAATCATGCCAAACCAATCTCATATCATTTTTCAACACCATAACCAAGTCAGTTGACCAACGCAACTCAGTGGACCTCATATACTTGGACTTCAGTAAGGCTTTCGATAAAGTCGACCACAATCTCCTAATCCACAAACTAGAAAAAAATGGAGTAGATTACTACACATGTAGATGGATAAACAGTTGGCTGACCAACCGCACCCAACGAGTTGTCCTCAACGGCACTAAATCCACATGGAAAAAAGTAGACAGTGGAGTACCACAGGGCTCTGTCCTGGGTCCTGTACTCTTTAACATCTTCATCAACGACCTGGACGAGGGAATAAAAGGGGAACTAATAAAATTTGCAGATGACACCAAGCTGGCGGGGGTAGCCAACACTCTTGAGGACAGGCTCAGAGTACAAGAAGACCTAGACAGACTATCACAGTGGGCCCATACCAACAAAATGAGGTTCAACACCGACAAATGCAGAGTCCTCCACCTCGGCAAAAAGAACCCTAGACATACATACAGCCTGGGAGATACCCCACTCAGCAGTAGTGACTGCAAAAGAGATCTTGGAGTCTTGGTGGACAATCAACTAAACATGAGTCAGCAATGTGCAGCAGCAGCCAAAAAAGCCAACTCAATCCTAAGCCTGCATCAACAGAGGAATACGCTCCAAGACCAGGGAAGTACTAATACCACTCTACTATGCCCTGGTCAGACCCCACCTGGAGTACTGCATCCAATTTTGGTCACCTCACTACAAAAAAGACATCGAAACTCTGGAGAAGGTGCAAAAAAGAGCAACCAAAATGATTAGGGGACTCGAAACCAAGACTTATGAAGAGAGATTGAGAGAACTGGGCATGGACAGCCTAGAAAAAAGAATGTCTAGAGGGGACATGATAGCAGTTTACAGATACTTGAGGGGTTGCCACGGTGAGGAGGGGGTCTCTTTATTCCCCAGGGCACCAGAGGGCCGGACGAGGAACAATGGTTGGAAGCTGACCAAGGAGAGATTCAACCTGGAAATAAGGAAGAACTTCCTGACGGTCAGAGCGATCAACCAATGGAACTGCCTGCCAGGGGAGGTGGTGAACTCCCCAACTCTGGACACCTTCAAGAGGAGATTGGACTTCCATTTGGCTGGGGTGCTGTAGGGTTTCCTGCTCAGGCAGGGGGTTGGACTCGATGACCTAACGGTCCCTTTCAACTCTATTAATAAAAAAAAAATGTTTCTGTGTTTCCGTGTTTCCGTGTTTCCGTGTTTCCGTGTTTCCGTGTTTCCGTGTTTCCGTGTTTCCGTGTTTCCGTGTTTCCGTGTTTCCGTGTTTCCGTGTTTCCGTGTTTCCGTGTTTCCGTGTTTCCGTGTTTCTGTGTTTCTATGTTTCTATTTATTTATTTTTTATTTATTTTATTTTGTCCAATACACAATAATACACAATGAAGGTTATAGAGGATATAGTAGAGAAGAAATACGAGATATAGGAGAGACTATAGGACAGGGGACAGAAGGCACTCTAGTGCGCTTATGTACACCCCTTACTGACCTCTTAGGAATCTGGGGAGGTCAACCGTGGATAATCTAAGGGTAAAGTGTTGGGGGTTTGGGGATGACACTATGGAGTCTGATAATGAGTTCCACGCTTCAACAACTCGGTTACTGAAGTCGTATTTTTTAGTCATGTTTGGAGCCGTTAATATTAAGCTTGAATCTGTTGTGTGCTCTTGTGTTGTTGTGGTTGAAGCTGAAGTAGTCTTTGGCAGGCAGGACATTGCAGCATGTGATCTTATTGATTGATTGATTTTGTCCAATACACAATGATGGTTTTAGTGGGTATATATCTATATACACATAGTAAAACACATGATGAAGGTTATAGAGGAGATACTCATAGTAAAATATATCTAAGAAAGAAGAGAAGTTATAGGAATAAAACATATCAATGAAAGAATAGAAGAAGAGATATAGGAATAGAAGAAAGATATAGGAGAGCAATAGGACAGGGAACGGAAGGCACTCTAGTGCACTTGTACTCACCCCTTACTGACCTCTTATGAATCTGGATAGGTCAACTGTGGATAATCCAAGGGTAAAGTGTTGGAGGTTTGGGGATGACACTACGGAGTCCGGTAATGAGTTCCACACTTCGACAACCCAATTACTAAAGTCATATTTTTTACAGTCAAGTTTAGAACAGTTAATATTAAGCTTGAATCTGTTGTATGCTCTTGTGTTATTGTGGTTGAAGCTGAAGTAGTCTTTGACAGGCAGGACGTTGCAGCATATGATCTTGTGGGCAATAGTTAAATCATGTTTAAGGCGTCGTAATTCTAAGCTTTCAAGACCCAGGATTGTAAGCCTAGTTTCGTAGGGAATTCTGTTTTGCGTGGAGGAGTGAAGGGCTCTTCTTGTGAAGTGTCTTTGGACATTTTCGAAGGTGTTAATGTCTGAGATGCGATATGGGTTCCAAACAGATGAGCTGTATTCGAGGATGGCAAAAGTTTTGTAAGCTCTGGTGAGTAGTGTGAGATTTCCAGAGCAGAAGCTACATAGGATTAGATTAACAACTATTGAGGCCTTCTTAGCAATGTTGTTGCAGTGGGCTTTGGCACTTAGATCTTTCGTTATTAGTTATTATTATGCTTTCTCCAACCCGTCAAGCCTTGTAATTTAAACCTGCCTGTCCTGCAGCATTTTTTGGACCCTCCTGGCATGCAAGGAAGCCATTTATTCTTGTGTGTCTGCGGAGGCAGGAATGACAAGAAAATGCTGGATGGCAGCCCGGATTGCAACTCCACACAGATTCCTGTCGCAGAAAAAGAAGGCAATATTTTCTCCCGCCTTTGAAAGGAAAGACATTTGCGGCTGAGAAGTGAGGCCCGGGGTTTTGACGGGAGAGATTAAATTGCAGGCGAGGCCTTGCCAAGAGGTAGCAAAAAGCAACGGGCCATTGGCTTCTAAGTGAAGCTGGGTGGCACAGTGGTTAGAGCACAGCAGACTACTTCAGTGGCTTAGGACTGGATTACTTTTGGGACCATCTCTTGCCTCACGAATCCCAGTGCCCACAGAGTTTATTTTTTTTTTATTTTTTTTATTTATTTATGCATTTGTCAAACATAGGAGCCAGGGTGGCGCAGCAGGTAGAGTGCCACAATCTGAGGTTTGTTGGGGGGGAAGATCAGAAGCAACGTGAGGAAATATTATTTGACTGAAAGAGTAGTAGATGCTTGGAACAAACCTCCAGCAGACGTGGTTGGTAAATCCACAGTCACTGAATTGAAACATGCCTGGGATAAACATAGATCCATCCTAAGATAAAATACAGAAAAGGGCAGACTAGATGGACCATGAGGGGTTTTTTTCTGCCCTCAATCTTCTATGTTTCTGTGTTTCTGTGTTTCTGTGTTTCTGTGTTTCTATGTTTCTATTTATTTTATTTTTTTATTTTGTCCAATACACAATAATACACAATGAAGATTATAGAGGAATTCCAGTACCCACAGAGTTTATTTTTATTTTATTTTTTTAATTTATTCATGCATTTGTCAAACATAGGAGCCTTGGTGGTGCAGCAGGTAGTGTGCCACAATCTGAGGTTTGTTGGGGGAAAGATCAGAAGCAACGTGAGGAAATATTATTTGACTGAAAGAGTAGTAGATCCTTGGGACAAACTTCCAGCAGACATGGTTGGTAAATCCACAATAACTGATTTTAAACATGCCTGGGATAAACATATATCCATCCTACGATTAAATACAGGAAATAGTATGAGGGCAGACTAGATGGACCATGAGGGTTTTTTTTTTCTGCCGTCAATCTTTTATGTTTCTATGTATCTGTGTTTCTGTGTTTCTGTATTTCTGTTTCTGTGGTTCTGTGGTTCTATGTTTCTATTTTTCTATGTTTCTATTTATTTTATTTTTTTATTTTGTCCAATACACAATAATACACAATGAAGGTTTTAGAGGAATCCCAGTACCCACAGAGTTTATTTTTATTTTATTTTTATTTTTTTATTTATCCATTTGTCAAACATAGGAGGCCACTGAAGTTGACTGTAGATCTGTAGGTCAGCGGTTCAAATCTCATCACCGGCTCACGTTTGCCTCCAGAACTTGTGAATACTCCAACATTGAAAGTTTTTAAGAAGATATTTATGTGTTGTGGTTAGCTCTGGCCCAGCTTCTGCCCCAAGGAATGTGCAGGTGGATGTGGGGGAGACATCCACATGCCACAGGCCTGTTTTGTTCCTGATGGAATCTGCCGATGAAGCCTCCTTTGACCAAGGAAGCATGAGTGACAGGAAAGAGGGGAGTTTGGCAGACAGCCCAGGAGGAGATCAATCATCTGTATCATCCTTGGATTCTGAACAAGAATTAATGACACCTCCACGCATGCGCAGAGAGACAACAACTGAAGGATTATTACAAGAGAAAATGAGGACACCAGTTGTTGGCTGGGGCTCCAGTAATTAGGGCTGCTGCTATAAATAGCAGTGTGTGGGTTTGGCCATTGTGAAAGAGTATCTGATCGCAGTTCTTTAGGAATCGTGTGTTGCTGTTTTCTGGACTTTGTTTGTTGATTGAGCAACGTGTGTGTCTCACTTCATTGGAAGAAGAAGGGGTGTGAAGTTTCTTCACAGCTGCTAGCTAAGTACTTAAGGACTGCTTAAGGGAAATTGTACAGACTACCTGGTTGTTTTGGGAAGAGTGCTCTTTGCAATACAAAAAGAGTGCTTAGTTTATTTTGACTTTTGTGATAAAGAACATTGTTTTGAATTTTCAAACGTGTGTGTGTCTGAAATTTGTACCCTTGAATTTTCAGGAGGCTCCTACCAGAGAGCCTGGCAGAACATTTATGTATGTATGTATGTATGTATGTATGTATTGATTGGATTGATTGGATTGATTGGATTGATTGGATTGATTGGATTGATTGGATTGACTGGATTGACTGGATTGACTGGATTGACTGGATTGATTGGATTGACTGGATTGATTGGATTGATTGGATTGATTGGATTGATTGGATTGATTGGATTGATTGATTGGATTGATTGGATTGATTGGATTGACTGGATTGACTGGATTGATTGGATTGACTGGATTGATTGGATTGATTGGATTGATTGGATTGATTGGATTGATTGGATTGATTGGATTGATTGGATTGATTGATTGGATTGATTGGATTTATATGCCGCCCCTTGGATAACCACTTGTTTGAAGTGGCCTAAGCACGGGGTTGGACTAGAAGACCTCCAAAGTCCAAAATCTGCTATTCTGTTCTATTTTCTGCCCCACAGTTTTGTCCAACCAGCACCCATAAGGCACTCTCTTCAGCCTAGCAACCCCAAAGACGGGAAGGAAAGAAGTCCACCGCAGGAGACAGGCGCCATCCCATGAGCCAGCCTGGTTTCTGCAGCTGCCCAAAAAGCCAATGCAGATGGATTGTGTCAAGAACACATGAAGTGCAAGTAGTTCTCAACTTACAGCAGTTCATTTTAGTGACCATTCAAAGTTACTGGTTCATTGGTGGACCACGAGAAAATCTGGGTGGTCTGCTGAAAAATCTGTAGAGGTCAGGGGTTTTATAGGGGGTTATTGTTTTACTATATGGCTTTATAATGGGTTTTTATGGTTGTTATTAACATTTGACTTCTTTTTATTTATTTATTTATTTATTTATTGGATTTGTATGCCGCCCCTCTCCGGAGACTCGGGGCGGCTAACAGCAACAATAAAGCAGTGTACAATAGTAGTCTGATGTTAGAAATAATTAAAAGCCCACTCCGACATCAAAAATGTCTCCAAAACTACCACTAGAGCCATTATTGTATTATATTTGTATTGTTGTAAGCCGCCCTGAGTCCTAGGGGACTGGATTAATAAATTAAATTAAATTAAATCGAATAAATTAAATTAACTTAATTAAATCTCCCCCTTCAGGGTCATTTTCTGGAGTTGCAGGAATGGCTGGGAGGGGAGAGGCGAAGAGAGGCTGGCAAGGCACCCCTCGACGTGAGTGACATCAACTTGGACATGCCCACCGGTCACATGACCATCTAGCCACGCCCACCCAGCCGGTCCTTAGGCAGATCCTATTAGTGGTCCATGGGATTTAAAATTATGAATTTAATGGTCCCTGAGGTCCAAAAGGTTGGGAAACCCTGATTTAGACAACTGAGCTTCTTCAGGACCATGGACAGCTCCAGCCTTCTCTTCATCCATCTGTCTCTCTCTCTCTCTCTCTCTCTCTCTCTCTGTTTCTCTCTGTCTCTCTCTGTCTGTTTCTCCCTCTCCCTCTCTGTCTCTCTCTCTCTCCCTGTCTCTCTCTCTCTCTCTCTCACACACACACACACATATAGACACTGGCTCAAGGTTGACTCAGCCTCCCATCCTTCCAAGGTAGGTCAAAGGTAGGTCAAATGTTGGGGGAAAGAGGCTGATTCTATAAACTGCTTAGAGAGGGCTGTAAAAGCACTATGAAGCGGTATACAAATCTAAATGCTATTGCTATTGCTTTCAGTGACAAAGTTTTCAACAAAGTTCTGGTGTTTTATATCCAATAAAATAAAGTTTAGGTGGTTCTGCTCAATTGGAATTGGGGTATCTATCCACTTGCCCTATGCCAATAGATTGTGTCTTGACTTCTACTGGCTGTTTTGACACGACACATTTGTCAGAGTATAAGAGGTTCATCTATCCCAGAGCTCTGGAATTAAATCAAGCTTATTTGTTTAGCAATGATGTAAGGGCTGTAGTCAATGAAAAAAAGGCTGCCTATAGGAGGTATAAAGAGTCTGGAAGTATAGCTGATAGGGAGGTGTATAAAATGAGACAGAAGGAAGTGAAACAGATAATATATGCTGCTAAAGCCTCAAAAGAGGAAGAAATTGCAAAATATGTAAAGAAGGGGGATAAAACCTTCTTCAGATATATTAGTGATAAGAAGAAGAAAAACTGCAGCATCATGAAGCTTAGTACTGGGAATAATACATGCATTAATGGGAATAAGGAGATCGCTGACCATTTCAATAGCTACTTCTGTTCAGTTTTCTCAAAAGACACCTTACAAAATAATACTATAGAGGGATATAGCATTGCTTCCAGCTGTACGGATTCAGCTCCAGTGATCTTAGAAGCCGATGTCTTAGAAGAACTTGAACGATTAAAGATAAACAAGGCAATGGGTCCAGATGGCATCCACCCCAGAGTTCTTAAAGAACTCAGATCTGTCATTGCTACCCCCCTGGCTGATTTGTTTAACCAATCCTTGTTAACAGGAGAAGTTCCTGAGGATTGGAGAATGGCCAGTGTTGTGCCTATCCACAAGAAGGGCAGTAGAGAAGAAGCTGGTAACTATAGGCCAGTTAGCTTGACATCAGTGGTAGTTAAAATGATGGTGACTCTACTCAAAAAGAGGATAAATCAGCACCTAAAAAACAATAACTTATTGGACCCAAATCAGCATGGCTTTACTGAAGGCAAATCATGTCAGACTAATCTCATTGATTTCTTTGACTATGTCACAAAGGTGTTGGATGAAGGTGGTGCCGTGGATATTGCCTACCTGGACTTCAGCAAAGCCTTTGATACGGTTCCACATAAAGAGCTGATAGATAAATTAGTGAAGATTGGACTTAATCCCTGGATAGTTCAATGGATTTGCAACTGGCTGAAGCGTAGACATCAGAGAGTTATTGTTAACGGCGAGTATTCTGAGCAGAGTCAGGTTACAAGCGGTGTGCCACAAGGGTCTGTTCTGGGTCCTATTCTTTTTAATATGTTTGCGAGTGACATAGGGGAAGGTTTGGTAGGAAAGGTTTGCCTATTTGCCGATGACTCTAAAGTGTGCAATAGGGTTGATATTCCTGGAGGTGTCTGTAATATGGTAAATGATTTAGCTTTACTAGATAAATGGTCAAAGCAATGGAAACTGCAGTTTAATGTTTCCAAATGTAAAATAATGCACTTGGGGAAAAGGAATCCTCAATCTGAGTATTGTATTGGCAGTTCTGTGTTAGCAAATACTTCAGAAGAAAAGGATTTAGGGGTAGTGATTTCTGACAGTCTCAAAATGGGTGAACAGTGCAGTCAGGCGGTAGGGAAAGCAAGTAGGATGCTTGGCTGCATAGCTAGAGGTATAACAAGCAGGAAGAGGGAGATTATGATCCCGCTATATAGAATGCTGGTGAGACCACATTTGGAATACAGTACTGTGTTCAGTTCTGGAAACCTCACCTACAAAAAGATATTGACAAAATTGAACGGGTCCAAAGACGGGCTACAAGAATGGTGGAAGGTCTTAAGCATAAAATGTATCAGGAAAGACTTAATGAACTCAATCTGTATAGTCTGGAGGACAGAAGGAAAAGGGGGGACATGATCGAAACATTTAAATATATTAAAGGGTTAAATAAGGTTCAGGAGGGAAGTGTTTTTAATAGGGAAGTGAACACAAGAACAAGGGGACACAATCTGAAGTTAGTTGGGGGAAAGATCAAAAGCAACATGAAAAAATATTATTTTACTGAAAGAGTAGTAGATCCTTGGAACAAACTTCCAGCAGACGTGGTAGATAAATCCACAGTAACTGAATTTAAACATGCCTGGGATAAACATATATCCATCCTAAGATAAAATACAGAAAATAGTATAAGGGCAGACTAGATGGACCAGGAGGTCTTTTTCTGCCGTCAGACTTCTATGTTTCTATGTTTCTATGTTTAGAGATTGAATATTAGATATTGGGTATTGACAGCTATTTGCAAACAATGTCACTCTTCTATTATTTTTCTAATTGTTTTTTGTTATTAAAAAAGAGCATTTTTCAGGAAAAAGACTTTAATGGAGTTAATATCTAACATAGGAAATATTGTTATTTTTACACGATTGGAGAAATAGTCTACCAATTCAACAATTTTATTTTTAATGTGGCAAATGTCCCTTGTGTCCCTTGAGTTACAACCAGTTGTAACATGAGATGGCCATAAAACAAGTCATTACACATGACCGACTCAATTTTACGATCTTTTTTATAGTCTACATATTATATTATTATTAATAATAATAATAATAATAATAATAATAAAAATTATTGCCATTGTCAAAACAACAAATTGTCATTGGCAATGAAAGTCGTATGACACCCAGAGACCAGTCCCACCATACATAAAATCAGAATAGGTAAATTTAAAAATAGAATAAAGAATAGAATATTAATATTGATTGTTTCCTGATTCCTGATTTGACCCCATGACAATCATTAAGTGTTGTACCACATGATTCTTTGCAAATGTATCTTTTCTTTTACATACACTGCACCAAAGACAAATTCTTTGTGGGTCCAATCACACTTGGCTAATAAAGAATTCTATTCTATTCTAATTTTTTTTTTGCAGTAGTCACTATGCGAATCCTCATGGTCCTTAAGCAGCGCTAAGTAACTTACAACCTCAATTCCTCTTGCTGAGTGAGAACGTTAATTTATTTAACTAATTAATTTATCTAATTGCCTTGCAAAGTTTGTACAAATCTCTCAAGGGGCCAAAAGACCAGGAAATGTAGAAATAATAATAATAATAATAATAATAATAATAATAATAATAATAATAATAATAATATTTCAGATTTGTATGCTGCCCCTCTCCGAAGACTCAGGGCAGCTCACAACATAACAGCAATATAATATAAATACAGATCTAATGTTAAAAACTTTAAAAAACTAATTTAAAATACATTGTTATAAAAACTTATCAGTAGTGATGGGTGAACTGAACCTGCACAATTCGGTTCCGTATCGAATTTTGCGGTGTTCAGTATGCCGAACACGAACCCAAAATTTTTTCAAACTTCGAGCAAAGTTCGGGGTCATGTTCGGCCTTTGGAGCTTTGACGTCACCCACAGGTTGCTAAGGACGTCAAGGTGATCACTTCCTGGATTCCATGGAATCCAGGAAATGATCACCTTGGCATCCTTAGCAACCTGCCGGTGAAGTCAAATCTCCGCCCCCGGAATCTGTTCATGGGAGGGATTCCCCATTCGGGTTCGAGTTCGGGTTCGGTTTGGCCGAATTTTGCGTAAAATTCGGCCGAACTTGCCGAACCCGAACACCGTTGGGTTCGCCCATCACTACTTATCAGTTATACAATCCTACACACTCAGTCCAACTGAACATAAACATAATAAAGGTCAGCAAAAAAGGAGGGGGGAGATTAATCCCCCCCATGCCTGGCGGCAAAGGTCTCTCTTTCTCTCTCTCTCTCTTTCTCTTCAACATTTTACGGAAGGCGAGGAGGGTAGGGGCAGTTCGAATCTCTGGGGGGAGTTGATTCCAGAGGATCGGGGCCACCACAGAGAAGGCCCTGCCCCTGGGTCCTGCCAGATGGCATTGTTTTGTCGACGGGACCCGGAGAAGGCCAACTCTGTGGGACCTAATCAGCCGCTGGGATTCATGTGGCAGAAGGCGTTCTCGTAGAATTAAGATGGCTGGACTAACAAAGATTGGATCCTGGGTATCTTCCGAACGCACAAGTCCTCTTTTTTCAAGAGCTCACCCATTTTGCCCAGAAAGATCTTGGCGCACCTGTCACTCTTGAGGTCTTAATTATGTTTTCCCCCCCTCAGTTGTCAATTCCCTTTTCTGTTCTCTCTCTCCTGCCTCCCCACTCTTTCCCGCTGCCTAATCTGATGGAGATAATATCCTAGCAAGCTTTGGTCTCTTGAGCACTGAAGCCTCAGCCATTCACCTCATGTGATCTCCATCCTGATAGGGCAGAGGCCTATTTGGAGCCCACATTCACATCGGCAGCCGACAACCCCACCAAAGAAAGAGAGAGAGAGAGAGAGGAGAGAGAAATCTTATCCTATTATCGCTTCTCCCTCTAGACTCAATTTGTTTTCGAGAGATATGGCTTGGTGTGACAAGGCAAAGCGAAGTGACGCCTCGGCCCCATCTGCTCCTGCTAGGCAGGGATTTCTTGCCTGGGATTTCGCACCAAACCACACGCGGTTGTGGCTGTTGTCGCTGCCCCTGCTGTTCTCCCACAAACAATGATCTGCGAGAGGCTTTGATGCTGTTCTGTCGGGCTCTCTGGTACAATCCTCCCAAAAATTCACAGGTACAAATTTCAGACACACGTTTGAAAATTCAAAATAATGTTCTTTATAATGAAAAGTCACTTAAACCAAGCCCTCTTTTGGTATAGCAAAGAGCACTTGTCTCCAAACAAACTGGTAATTTGTACAAGTCCCTTATCAGTTCTGTGATACTTAGCTTGCAGCTGTGAGACAATTCACAGTCCTTCTTCTTTCACAAAGTGAAACACACTTTGCTCTGGTTTAGTTTCAAAGCGGGGGGAAATCAGCACACAAAAGGTCAAAGTCAGCAAAGCAGTCACGAAACACAACGATCAGATAATCCTCCACAATGGCCAAACCCACAGGCTGCTCTTTATAGCAGCCTCACTAATGACCACAGCCCCACCCAACCACAGGTGGCCTCATTTTCTTTGATAATAATCTCTCAGTTGTTGTTGCCTATGCATCGCTCTCCGCATGCGTGGCTGTATCATTAACTCTTGTTCTGAATCCAAGGAGGAGCTAGATAATTGATCTCCTTCTGAGCTGTCTGCCACACTCTCCTCCTCCCTGTCACTCATGTCTTCTTGGTCAGAGGAGCCTTCATCAGCAGATTCCACCGGGGGCAAAACAGGCCTGAAGCATGTGGATGTCTCCCCCACATCCACAGTCCTTGGGGCAGGACCTAACCACAACAGATGCGGCCTACCCACACCAGAGGGGCTCCTCCCAGTTCAAACCAGCTTGCCCAAACTGGTAGTGAGACCCGCTGGTGATGTCACAATGATGTCACAGAACCAGTTCAGTCACTGCTGGTCCATGGGTGCTGCCATCCTTTTTAAAAATTATTTTTTTAAAAAAAATTATTTAAATTTTTTTTAATTTATATTTTCTTCTGAGCATGTGTAGAAGCCGAGTTTCTGACACTGTGCATGCATCGCCCTTCCCCCCCCCAGCTTTTGGGGGAGATTTTTTTTCAGATTTTTGGGCATTTTTTGCAAGTGTCCATGAGCTACATGGTGTGGGAGAAAGCAAACAATTCCTGGTAAGTTATCAAAAGACTGCAAATGTTAGACTATGATTGGTGTCAACTGAGGAACATTAAAAAGAGTGGTCTTCAATTCCCAAAATTCCCCGTCAGCTGGCTGGGAAAATTCTAGGAGTTGAAGTCCACCCATCTTAAAGTTCCTGAGATTGGAAACCCTACACCACTTCAGACAGATGGTTGTTGTTATTATTATTATTAATGTCAGTACAACACAGCAAACGAGATCACTATGCTGGATTTCGTATTTCATCACCAGTCGTGCGCTTCCCAAGCACCTAGCACTGCGTGATGTAGCGGCAAATTATGTTTGCCGATCCCAGTAAAGCAGCCTTTTGCAATTGACAGATGGAGATTTTGTCAATTCTGATGGTTTTCAAGTGTCCGCTGAGATCCTTTGGCACTGCGCCCAGCGTGCCAAGTACCACCGGGACCACTTTCACTGGCTTATGCCAGAGTCATTGCAGCTCAATTTTTAGATCTTCGTATTTCACTAATTTCTCTAGCTGCTTCTCCTCAATTCTGCTGTCTCCTGGGATTGCGATGTCGATGATCCATACTTTCTTTTTCTCCACAATTAGGATGTCTGGTGTGTTATGCTTCAGAATTCGATCAGTCTGAAGATGGAAGTCCCACAGTAGATTTGCTTGCTCATTTTCGACCACTTTTTCAGGCTTATGATCCCACCAGTTCTTTGCCACTGGTAAATGGTAGTTCTGGCACAAGTTCCAGTGGATCATCTGTGCCACAGCATCATGTCTATGCTTGTAGTCAGTCTGTGCGATCTATTATTATTATTATTATTATTATTATTATTATTATTATTATTATTATTATTATATATACGCCTCTACTTACAAACTTTTTTAGATAAGAATCGGGTGTTCAAGATTTTTTTGCATCTTCTCAAGAACAATTTTCCACTTACGAACCTGAGCCTCCAAAACTGTAACCAGAAAAGGCAGAGAGAAGCCTCTACAGGGCCTCTCTAGAAATCACCTGGGAGGAAACAGGGTTGGAAAAGGTGGGGAGAAGCCTCTGTGAGGCCTCTCTAGGAATCTCCTGGGAGGAAACAGGGCTGGAAAAGGTGGGAAGAAGCCTCCATGGGGTCTCTCTAGGAATCTCCTGGGAGGAAACAGGGCCTCCACCCTCCATGGGGTTTCCCCAATCACATGCATAATTTGCTTTCACATTGATTCCTATGGGAAAAATTGCTTCTTCTTACAAACGTTTCCATTTAAGAACCTGGTCAGGGAATGAATTAAGTTCGTAAGTAGAGGTACCACTGTACTGCTCAAAAAAACAAAGGGAACACTCCAAGAACACATCCTAGATCTGAATGAATGGAATATTCTCATTGAATCCTTTGTTCTGTACAAAGCTGAATGTGCACAAGAGCAGGTGAAATTGACTGTCAATCAGTGTTGCTTCCTAAGTGGACAGTTTGATTTCACAGAAGTTTTGATTTACTTGGAGTTATATTGTGTTGTTCCCTTTTTTTTTTTTTTGAGCAGTGTATAAGAAGAACAAGCTGTCAAGGTTCCAGGTAACATCCAAACTAAATCAGAGTCCAAGTCAAAGAACTCTTCAAAGTTCCAATTTATTTCCAGAGCCATCCGGGAACCTACACTTGGAAACCTCAATCTGACTTTCCCACTCAGTGGAAAGTTTACATCCCTTATTCCCCACCCACAAACTTGTCACATTGCCCACTCAGATTGTGCCAGTGTGGCAAGTCCTCCTTTCACTTCTGCCCAGGTGGGCGGGCACAGGATGGCCTTGAACCACTCGGAAAAATGCTTTGTGGTTGCATCTGCTCCCTCAGGAAAAGCAACTCTCCCAAGTTTCCATAAACGTCAGGCATTCTACAGATTTATTTATTTATTTGTTTGTTTGTTTGTTTGTTTATTTGTTTATTTATTTATTTATTTACTTATTTATTTATTGTTAGAGTTGAAAGGGACCATGAAGGCCATCGAGATCAATCCCCTGCCCAAGCAGGAACCCTATAGTACACCAGTCAAGTGGCAGTTCAATCTTCTCTTAAGAGTGTTGGAGTTCACAACGTCCGCTGGTAGGTTGTTCCATTGGTTGATCGCTCTGACCGTCAGGAAGTTCCTCCTTATCTCCATGTTGAATCTCTCCTTGGTCAGCTTCCAGCTGTTGTTCCTCCTCCGGCCCTCTGGTGCCCTGAAGAATAAAGTGATCCCCTCCTCTCTGTGACATCCCCTCGTATACTTGTAGACTGCTATCATGTCCGCTCTGGCCCTCCTTTTCTCTAGGCTATCCATGCCCAGTTCCCGCGATCTCTCTTCGTAAGTCTTGGTTTCCAATCCCTTAATCATCTTGGTTGCTCTTTTTTGCACCTTCTCCAGAGTTTCAATGTCTCTTTTGAAGTGTGGTGACCAGAACTGAATACAGTACTCCAGGTGTGGTCGGACCAGGGCGTAGTAGAGTGGTATTAAGACTTCCCTGGTCTTGGAGTGTATCCCCCTGTTGATGCAGCTTAGGATTGTGTTGGCTTTTTTAGCTGCTGCTGCACATTGTTGGCTCATGTTTAGTTGATTGTCCACCAAGACTCCGAGGTCTTGTGTAGCAAGTTGTTAATTTATCACCAACTTCTGCAACGGCTTGACACAAGCATGGTTATGAGTACCAGAATTTTTACAAATACACGAGTATTCATATTTGCCACCCCGGGGCTGTTTGTAAAAATGCAAAAGGTGGAATGGAAATAAATAAATAAAAACAAAAAAATCAGGATCATAAAAGCAACAATTTCCTTATACTCTTTCCCGCAAGCGAAGGGCTCCGACGGAGCTGGATGGAAAGAATTTTTATACTTTTGAATAACGGTGTCAGAGAAGACACCAAGGTAGTGTTTTTCACACTCGGCAACTTCAAGATGCCGGCTGGGGAATTCTGGGAGTTGAAATCCACCCGTCTTAAAAGTTGCAGAGTTTGAAAAACGCTGCTCCGGAGAGAGCACTACGGACAGCCAAGAAAACAAACCAACGGATCCTCAAACGAATCAGCCCGGAGTTCTCCCTTGAGACATCCATAACCAACTTAAATTTATCCTTCTTTTTTTTTTTTTTTTTTGACACATTATTAGAAGACTCAGCTCTCTGGAGAAGAAGCTTGTGTTGGGAACGGTGGGAGGGAAGAGATGAAGAGGACTAGCAACATGATGGATGGATTTAGCTCATCCCTGGGGAAGTGGATTTGGCAATGTTTCTGAACCTTGGCAGCCTCGAGCTGTATGGACTTCAACTCCCACACACTTCAACGGTGTGGACTTCTAGGAGTTGAAGTCCACGCAGCTTAAGGCTGTCAAGGTTGAGAAACCCACGCTGGCTGGGGAATTCTGGGAGTTGAAGTCCACAGAACTTAAAACGTCCAAATTTTGATGACTGTATATTTCAGGAGTATAAGATGCACCGGAATTGTTGTGGCCCGCTCGCATCTTGCACAATTAGTAATGGACCCAGAGGACTCAGAGACAGGGGATTTGTGGTACAGGCCTCTTGTGTTACTGGCACCCAAGACTGACAGCAAAGAAGACGTGAGGTCAGAGGCTGAAGAGCAACCAGGGCCTCTGCACTTCCTAAGATGAGTGACTCAGGAGAAGAGGATGTTAGGGTTCACAGGGCCTCTAGGAGGCATGAGTGGGTACTTGTGAGTAGCACTGCTGACTACTGGGCCACGCCCTCAGTCTATTTAAAATGGAATATAAGAAACATGCTGAATCAGTCCAGCATTCTGTGTCACACTGTGGCCCACCAATTGTCCATGGGGATCTTGAGCAGAAAGAGAAGAAAAAACCCTCCCTTTCCCTCGACCCCTAACAAATGGGACCCAAGGGAATCCTGCCTGCCTCAACCAACATAGAGGTGGCACTTGGACATCCGTTTCAATAACCACCTATGATACACTTGGCATCTATGAATCTGTCGAATCCTGCCTTGAAGCCATCCAGGCTGATAGCGGTCATGACATCTTCTGGAAGTGAATTCCATAAACCAAGGACCCTCTGGGTGAAGAAATATTTCCCTTTATTTGTCCTCTCTTACCTATGAGCTTTAGGGAGGGCCCCCCTCATCCTAGTATTGTGTGATAGAGAAAAGATTTTTTCTCTATCCACTTTTTCTATCCCATGCATGATTTTATACACTTCGATCAAGTCTTAAATTCCATCTTTTAAGACTGAAGAGACCAAGGTGTTGCAACCTGGTTTCATAAGGGAGGGGCTCCATTTCCTTGATCATTCTTGCTGCCCTTTTTTGCACCTTTCCCAGTTCCATTACATCCTTCTTGAGGTGCGGTGACCAGAACTGTACACAGTACTCCAAATGTGGTACACAAGCAATACAACACTTACTGACTTATTTTCGATTCCCTTCCTAATCATGCCAAGCATGGAATTTGCTTTTTTTACTGCTGCTGCGCACTGGATTGACATCTTCATTGAGCTGTCTACCTAAACCCCAAGATCCCTTTCATGGGTTGTCTCAGAAAGCTTGGTCCCCATCAGTTGGTAGGTATAATTGGGGTTCTTTGCCCCGATGTGCATAAATTTGCACTTGCTTTGATGGAGGCATGCACCACTTCGGTACAAAGAAAAATGTCATTCATCTTAGAAATCTAGTTTCCATCCTTGTATTTCGGCTTGTGTTTTTAAAAGGACTAAATTCTTGGTTTCCTTAATGAGGAAACTTGGTTTCCAGCCAAATTCTGTAAGTTGACGATAAGAAAACCTACTGCAATCCAGTAATTAGTTGCTGTATTTATCTACTCCTGGGACTCTGGCCAGCTGCTAAGACTTTATAATCAGAGAGGTAAAGTATTTGCAAGCATTTCACTTCTTTGCAAAAAAAAAAACTCAATCTCATAAGACTTTTTTTAATTTATTTTTGTTTTGTCAAGTACATATTGGTGGAATACAAAGATATAATATTCATATACATGATACTAGTAAAAAAGAAACATTGGGACAGGGGATGGAAGGCATGCTGGTGCAGTTATGCATGACCCTTACTGATCTCTTAGGAATTGGGAGAGGTCAATAGTAGATAGTCTAAGGGTAAAGTTTTGGGGGTTTGGTGATGATTAGTGATGGGCGAACCAAACTCGCACAATTCGGGTCTGTACCGAATTTGCGGTGTTCGGTACGCTGAACACAAACACGAAATCTTTTGAAACTTCGGGCAAAGTTCGGGGTCGGGGGCGGCGTTCGGAGCTTTGATGTCACCGACAGGTTGCTAAGGACGCCAAGGTGATCACATCCTGCATTCCATGGAATCCAGGAAGTGATCACCTTGGCATCCTTAGCAACCTGCTGGTGATGTCAAAGCTCTGCCCCTGGAATCTCTTTGTGGGAGGGATTCCCCAGCTCCTTCAAAGGGAGGTCTTCACATAAAAATAAACATTGTTATTTTTACGTGAAAGGATGCCGCAGAGGCGCTGCAAGTCTCCGGAGAGGGGCGGCATACAAACCCAATAAATAAATAAATAAATAAATAAAGGGCGATCCTTTCACGTAAAAATAAACATGTCCCTTTGTTCAGAGCTGTCTTTATTTCAAACAGACACTAAATGAACAGTTGTAAGTCAAGGACTCCCTAGAAACATAGAAACATAGAAGATTGACGGCAGAAAAAGACCTCATGATCCATCTAGTCTGCCCTTATACTATTTCCTGTATTTTATCTTAGGATGGATCTATGTTTATCCCAGGCATGTTTAAATTCAGTTCCTGTGGATTCCATGTCTGCTGGAAGTTTGTTCCAAGCATCTATTACTCTTTCAGTCAAATAATATTTTCTCACATTGCTTCTGATCTTTTCCCCAACTAACCTCACTTTAACATAGAAACATAGAAACATAGAAGACTGACGGCAAAAAAAGACCTCATGGTCCATCTAGTCTGCCCTTATACTATTTTTTGTATTTTATCTTAGGATGGATATATGTTTATCCCAGGCATGTTTAAATTCAGTTACTGTGGATTTACCAACCACGTCTGCTGGAAGTTTGTTCCAAGCATCTACTACTCTTTCAGTAAAATAATATTTTCTCATGTTGCTTTTGATCTTTCCCCAACTAACTTCAGATTGTGTCCCCTTGTTCTTGTGTTCACTTTTCCATTAAAAACACTTCCCTCCTGAACCTTATTTAACCCTTTAACATATTTAAAGGTTTCGATCATGTCCCCCCTTTTCCTTCTGTCCTCCAGACTATACAGATTGCGTTCATGAAGTCTTTCCTGATACGTTTTATGCTTAAGACCTTCCACCATTCTTGTAGCCGGTCTTTGGACCTGTTCAATTTTGTCAATATCTTTTTGTAGGTGAGGTCTCCAGAACTGAACACAGTATTCCAAATGGGGTCTCACCAGCACTCTATATAGCGGGATCACAATCTCCCTCTTCCTGCTTGTTATACCTCTAGCTATGCAGCCAAGCATCCTACTTGCTTTTCCTACCGCCTGACCACACTGCTCACCCACTTTCCTATGAAAAACACTTCAGTCCTGTACCTTATTTAACTCTTTAACCTATTTAAATGTTTCGATCATGTCCCCTCTTTCCCTTCTGTCCTCCAGACTAGACAGATTGAGTTCATGAAGTCTTTCCTGATACGTTTTATGCTTAAGACCTTCCACCGCTTCTTCCATTTATTTTCCCTGGGGTTTGGCCCTTGAAAAACCATTGCCAAAACAAGAGCCGCTACCTTGGTGTTGTCTAACTAGAAATTTTCTTTTTATTTATTTGGAGTTGGAGGACGTCCATTCGCGAACAAGCAAAAGTCCAGATTGTAACATTTACCCAAAATGACGTGAAGCAGAGATTAGAATCCAGACAGCCGACTGGTGGACGGACGCAGTTCCAAGAACTTATTTTCATGCAACTGCCAGAGTTTCAATTTAGCATCTCGGAGTTCATCCGCACGTCATCGGAAATAATTTGCAGAAACCCATTCGTGAGTTTGGAAATTTCTCCCTAGTTCTAAGTTGCCTCTCTCCTTGTTTAGTTTCCACCCATTGTTCTACCCTCAGGTGCTTTGAAGAATAGCCTGACTCCCTCTTCTTTATGGCAACTCTTCAGATATTGGAAGACTGCTATCATGTCTCCCCTGGTCCTTCTTTTCATTAAACTAGACATACCCAGTTCCTGCAACCATTCTTCATATGTTTTAGCCTCCAGTCCCCTAATCCTCTTTGTTGCTCTTCTCTGCACTTTTTCTAGAGTCTCAACATCCTTTTTGCATCATGGCAACCAAAGCTGAATGCAGTATTCCAAGTGTGGCCTTACCAAGGCCTTATAAAGTGGTATTAACACTTCATGTGCTCTTGATTCTATCCCTCTGTTAATGCTGCTTAGAATTGTGTTGGCTTTTTTGGCAAGGGTAGACAAAGTTGGCTGTTCCATGACGTGTGGACTTCAACTCCCAGAATTCCTCAGCTAGCATGATTGCTCTGAGTCCTTCGGGATTGGGTGGCATACAAGTCAAATATAAATCAATAAAATAAAATAAAATAAAATAAAATAAAATAAAATAAAATAAAATAAAATAAAATAAAATAAAATAAAATAAAATAAAATAAAATAAAATAAAATAAATAAAATAAAATAAAATAAAATAAAATAAAATAAAATAAAATAAAATAAAATAAAATAAAATAAAATAAAATAAAATAAAATAAAATAAAATAAAATAAAATAAAATAAAATAAAATAAAATAAAATAAAATAAAATAAAATAAAATAAAATAAAATAAAATAAAATAAAATAAAATAAAATAAAATAAAATAAAATAAAATAAAATAAAATAAAATAAAATAAAATAAAATAAAATAAAATAAAATAAAATAAAATAAAATAAAATAAAATAAAATGCATTCAATTATTGGTGGGCACTCACACATAAATGAGAGCGCACGCACACACTATCTCGGCACTGGAGGGGAAAAGGTTCAGAAACAAATTGGAGAGCACACGAGGCATTGCCCTATGTCAGCTAATTTCCAGCCATTTCGCTCTCCAGAGGCTTTAGGGAAGCATACCTGTTGTGGTTCAGCCTGAGGCTGCTCAGGGACCGGCTGTGTCTCTGCTGGCTCCATGCCCAGAGGAGGATGACAGCGAAGAGGAGGGGGCTGAACAGTCGGACGGGGAAGAGGAAAGTCAGGAATGGGACGAAGGAGAACAGCATGAGAGCCCCGGGGGGGGGGGGCTCTCCCCAGCCAGTAGCTTGGAGTCATTAGGTGATGAAGCTCAAGCCGTCATTGACATGCGGCAGAGACATTCAGATCAGAGAAATGAGAAATTAAAGAAGTATTATCAGCACTGAATTAGGAACAGCTGGGTTTGGGTGTGGTCCTCCTTAGCAGGGTTTAAAAGGCAGGCAAGCCCTTGAAGCCATGTGGAGTGTTATCAGTTTGGAGTTGCGTTATCCTGTCTTGTTTCTCGGCGTCTCTGTTCCTGGCTTGTGGCCCAGCAGTTTGGAAGACCCGTGGGAGGTGTAGGTCTGCTATCTACAGCCTCGTCTTGGCAGCAAGAATCCTGTATTGCTGCATGGACTTTTGCCTTCGTGGATATATATTTGAAGATACAGCGTTTTCCTGTTTGTAAGGACATTTTCTGTTACCTGTGTTTTTCTTGAATTTTATAAACTGCCTTTGCCTTTTATTGGTGTGTCTGGATTCTCTTTTTGTGTTGGTATTGGCTTCCGGAGTGACCCAGACAGAACACATACCTGAAGCCCCAGTGTGAAAATGCCCAACAGGTAAACTGGAAGTCCGGAAAAACGGACTTGGGCTTGCCTGTTGTGCTGTTTTTTGAATTCTGGAGTCCTCCAATGAAGCTTCCTGAAGCCCAGAGTGCGAAAAATGGCCAAACAGGCAAACCAGAAGTTCGGAAAATCGGACTTCCAGTTTGTCTGTTGTGCTGTTTTTCACACTCCGGGGCTTCAGGAAGCTTCCCTGAAGGCTCCAGAGTGTGAAAAACAGCACAACAGGCAAACCGGAAATCCATTTTTCCAAATTTCTGGTTTGCCTGTTTGGCCATTTTTTTCACCATCCCTGGCTTCAGTGAGGCCTATGCACAGGCGCAGGGGGGTGGGCAGGGGCGGGCATCAGGTAGGACAGGGTGGAATGCAGTTCCACCGGTGGAAATGAAGATGCCTGCTCAGCTCCAGCTGATTGGCGGTTGTCACTTCCTGGATTATTTGTCTCAGCTCGGCTCTCCTTTTTCTCCCTGCTGCTGCTGCTGCATCTGAGCTCCTTGCTTTTTTCCTCTTTCCTCCTTCCTGGCCTTGGACGAGCTTCCCTCTCTCCTGCCTGGCTCCCCTCCAGCCTCACGCGGCCACCTCCTGCCTGAGCTGCAAGCAGAAGATGTGGGTGGAAGCAGCGCAGGCAGCATTTATGTTTCTGGCAGCACCCGATCGCCTAGCTACCCAGCCTGAGATGGGGGGGGCGACCCAGGAAGGAGAGCACGGGAAACGCAAAGCAAATTGTCACCCCAGTGAGCGACACTGGTAAGGTTGTAAGTTGAGGACTTAACACTTGAATGATGATGATCGTTCAAGCCACTCCCACCTGGTCACATGGCCGGCAAACCACCCCTACTCAGTCACATGACCATTAAGCCACACCCACAAAATAGGCCACACCCACAGTGTGGCAGTTAAAATTTTGGCTGCCCGTTACTGGGTGTGAGGTGTTAGGCCCATGCGCAGGGGGAAGCATGCGTGAGTGTGCAACATGAGAGTGAGGGAATGGTTGTGAGCACGTGCCTGCGTGCTAGCACGCACACACACACCTTTTAGCACACGAACCAAAAAAGGTTCACCATCACTGCTATAGGTTCTCCTGCTTGGCTGAGGGGTTGGACTAGATGACCTACAAGATCCCTTCCAATGCTGTTAATTAATTAAATCTGTTTGTTTGTTTGTTTGTTTTTGTTTGTTTGTTTGTTTGTTTGTTTGTTTATTAGATTTGTATGCCGCTCCTCTCCGTAGACTCTAATCTAATCACATAGTCTTCGAAGCCATGTTCACACACTTTTAACTGACTGCTCTCCCTGCATTCAAATAAACCCAGTTGTGTGCGAACTCAGCCTGTTCCTCTTCGGTCACCTTCTAAACCACGGTGAAGTTTAAAGGGCGGATTGCCACATTATCAGGGATTTTCTTTGCTCGCCTGGGCGAAGAGACCGAGTCCGTACTTCTCAATCCCCCAGCGGGGCAGAGAGATTCCCAGCCCGAGACATAAAATATTCCAAATTGGTATTTGCCAGCTGTTGTTGAGGGTTCCAGGGGAGCCTGGCGTGGCCTCCAATCCATAGCCAGCGTCCTTGTTCAAAGGACTAGCAGAAGAAAGAAGAAAAAAAAGAGAGAGAAAGTTCTAGGGTGGGGAGAAGAAGAATGGTCTCATACAAACATGGAGAGAGAGAGAGAGAAAGAGGGAGAGAGGAAAAAAAGAGAAAGAAAGAGGGAGAGAGAAAGAGAGAGAGGGAGAGGGAGAAAAAGAGAGAGAGAGAGGGAGAGAGAAAAAGAGAAAGAGAAAGAAAGAGGGAGAGGGAAAGAGAGGGAGAGAGAGCCCAAAATCATCCAACTGGCCTTCATAGCTAAGGTGGGACTAGAACTCCCAGTCTCCCAGTTATTGTCCCAAAGTCACCCTTGCTGGCTTTCATGGAGATTAGAAATTCCAGTCATCTAGCTGGCTTTCATGCCTAAGGCAGGACTAGAATTCCCAGTCTTCTGCTGGATTGTCCCAAAGTCACCCAGCCAGTTTTCATGGCTAAGGTGGAACTAGAACTTCCAGTCTCCTGGTAATTGTCCTAAAGACAGTTTAGCTGGCTTTCATTCCCAAAGCAGGACTAGAATTCCCAGTCTTCTGGTGATTGGCCCAAAATCACCCAGCCGGCTTCCATGCGTAAGGTGGGACTAGAACTCCCAGTCTCCCAGTGATTGTCACAGAGAGTGGTTTGATAGAGAGTGGTTTGTTATAGTATAGAGTGGTTTGTAGTTTAGTGGTTAGTGGTTGCAGTGGTGGGTTTAATAAGAGTTATATATTAGTATTGTATAGCAATTTATTTAGAGAAGCAGTTTGATAAAAGAGAAGTAAATATATTTTTACAAGAAAGCCTGCTGCTGTGTTTCATTGAAGACTTCAGTTAGGAATAGTGGTTAACCGTGGCTAGTTGGTGGGTTAACTTCCATGTGTGCAAAACTCTCACTCTGCCCAATAGGTTATGGGATAAGTAACTCTGCCCAGCAAGTCCCGCTTTACCGAAGTAAAACTCTGGTCACCTTATTTTATTGGTACTAGAATTCCCAGTCGCCTAGTGATTGACGCAAAGTCACCCAGCCAGCTTTCATCCCCCAAAGCAGGGACTAGCACTCCTAATCTCCCGCTTTCTAACTTGGTGCCTTAACCCTCTGGCCCAAACGCTTGAGAAGCCTGCCTAAAGTTTGCTCTTCCATCACGCCTGCTCACATGATTATACGCAGGCTCCGATCCCCCCAGGTAGCGGCCGGGGTTGGAAACCTCTTAGTAACATTTCATCAACTCGGATATACATGCAGTAGACTGACATCCGGCTTATATCTCTAAATCAAACCCGTGGTAATGTGACAAGCAGGTGCCGCATGTGGGCTTAATGTGCACACTCAATTTATTTGATCCCTGCCGCTTCCTTGAGAGATGTTATCTGCTGGCAACATTACAAAGGCCGCGTAGATATTGGCGGGTGCACTCACACGAAAACAGAGAGAGAGAGAGAGAGACCCCAAGATGCCTCACCAGCTAAAAATAAATGATTAAAGAAATCCAAGGAAAGCGCATCAATTATTTTGGTATGGCGGCTGGCGGGGAGGTAATCTCTTTGTCTTAATTTTGTATGCTCGGTCATGAGAGTCTATCAGGAGCCGAAAGCATCCGAGTTTTGTACACTGCTTTACGGTCACAATGGAGCCCCAAATTTTTGTTATACGTTTTTTAAGCAAGTTCCATTTATGATCCATTCTGTTGAAGAAAAATCAATTCCTAGAAGCACACACAGATGACTGTTACAGCTGGATGCATTAGCTTCTTTATATACAAGAACATAGATGAAGTAAATTTTACAACACCAATATAGATTCTTTTCCAAGCAGTTAGAGACAGCAGAGAAGAGTTAGTTTCATTTCAGCCGCAGACAAGCACAGAGTGGAGAGAGAGCAGCGTGGGGAGGAGAGCAGAGTAGGCGGAGCCACGTCCAG